>NW_027069531.1:1308630-1574764 GCF_002906115.3 Quercus suber | reverse complement strand
GGGAAGAGTCGAGGCCTAAAGGGGAGTGAGTTAGAGGCGGTTACCATTATTAATTCAGACCCACTGCGTTCTCCACTTATGGTAATTCTGAACCAATGAATGACGGATTGGGGCTTGTGATTTGAGCAGACATCAAAAACATAGCCAAGTGCTCGCTTAAGCAAATTGATCCTAGCCTTGTGTAATTCGTGGATGATCAGTTGGGAGAGGCTGAACCACTAGACACTGAGATGAAGCTTGATGTGGGAGGTGATGTCCCTCCCTCTTCTTGATTGTCAATTTATTTAGTTTTGTATTTATGGATATGCTTATATGGAATTGCCGTGGGGCTCTGAAACCCACATTTTGTAGCATTATTGCTGATTTAGTTTGTAACCACTCTCTGGGTATTATGATTTTAATTGAGACAAAGGCCCGTGGTGACAAAGAAAAAGAAGATAGCAGATAAGTTGCCCTTTGATGGGGCAATATTCTCTAATACAATTGGGTTGAGTGGTGGTATATGGCTGCATTGGGATTCATCTCAGGTAGCAGTTGTTGAATTATCATCAACAGAGCAGGAAATCCATGCTGTGGTCACTCCTAATCGCTAAGATGGTTCATGGTTACTTTCTGTAATGTACGCTAGTCCTCACTTTGCCGAGAGACGGCTTCTTTGGGAAAATTTGTCTTCGGTAGTGGGGCTCCACTCCTTACCTTGGGTTGTGGTAGGTGATTTTAATGAAGTCCTTATGGGTGAAGATAAATATGAGAGTCAACTAGTCAATATTAGCCGTGCTCTTTGCTTTCAAGAATGTCTGGACACTTGTAGGCTGATTAACATTGGTTTCTCTAGGCCTCGCTTCACGTGGTCCAATCATAGGCCATTGACTGATCTAATTCAGGAAAGGATCGATAGGGTCTTTGTAAATGCAGAGTGGAACAGTATCTACCCTGAAGCTAATGTTAAACACCTTGAAAGAGCTCAGTCCGACCATTGCCCCATTCTGGTTTGTCTCGAGCATAGGCAATAGGTCAGACTTCAGCACCCTTTTAGGTTCTAACCCATGTGGTTGTCACATCTTGAGTTCCCAAATATTGTGCGTGATGCTTGGAACAATCCTATAGTGCTGGCCAATGCAATGACCAAATTTGCGGAAAAAGCTAGAGTGTGGAATAAGGAGGTCTTTGGGAATCTTTTTCACCGAAAAAAGAGAGTTGTCGCAAGACTTAGGGGTGTCCAAGTAGCTCTTTCCACCAATCCCAATAATTTTCTAGTGGATTTAGAGAGGAATTTGACACTGGAATTCGTGAAAATATCGAAACTTAAAGAGAAGTTATGGGCCATGAAATCCCAATTATCTGGTTTGGTGGAGGGTTATAGGAATACTAGCTTTTACCATTCCTTGGTGTTGGTGCGTAAAAGAAGAAACCGAATCATTTGCATGAAAGATCGAGCTGGTAATTGGATTCAAGGAGAAAATGAAATAGTTGAATTTATTAGAAATGGATATGTCACATTATTCTCTTCAAGTCATAGCCACTCTACCCTTGCCAAGTGGGACCCCCTTATTGGCAAACCTATTTAAAAGAGGAGGATTCAGCTACTCTAACTCGCTCAGTTTCGAATGAAGACATATTAGCAAGCCTTTGGTCTCTTAAGGCTTTTAAGGCTCCGGGTTTAGATGGTCTTCATGCTGGCTTCTTCCAGCATTTCTAGTTATTAGTGGGGGAATCAGTCAGAAATGAAGTGAAGTAGATTTTTACCTCTAGTAGGATGCCCGAGTACTTTAACAGAAACATTGTCACCCTGATCCCAAAATATGGTAACCCAGAATCATTTGGTCATTACCGGCCTATCAATTTATGTAACACGGTGTACAAAATCGTCTCTAAGATCATTGTTGCTCGGATTCAGCCTTTCCTTCCAAATCTAGTCTCTCCACTCCAAACTGCCTTTGTCCTTGGGAGAAAAGGAATAGACAATGCGATGATAGTCCAAGAAATTATCCATTCCATGTCTAAAGCAAGGGGGAGGTATGGGTACATGGCAATTAAGATAGATTTTGAGAAAACCTACAACCGAATGGAATGGAGTTTTATTCAAGATACCCTTAACCTTTTTAGGTTCCCAAGCCAGTTGATCTCGCTGATTATGAGCTATGTTTTCTCATCCTCAATAGCCATTCTCTTCAATGGGGGTGCTTTTGAGCCTTTTCTCCCTTTTAGAGGTAGATAAGGGGACCCACTGTCCTTGTATCTTTTCATTTTGTGTATGGAGGTTTTGGGTGCTATGATAGCAGAAAAAATGTAGTTCCAAGTTGTGGAATCCGGTCAAGGCTTCATAGGGAGGGATGACCTTTTCACATTTGTTTTTTTGTAGATGATCTTGTGCTGTTTGCAAGGGCGGATCGAAAAAATTGTGTAGCTTTGAGGGAAGTTCTGGATTCCTTTTGTGAACTTTTTAGACAAAAGGTTAGTCAGGAAAAATCTCGGATTTTCTTTTCACCCAATGTATCAGTAGATGGTAGGACTGACCTGTGTAATATTCTGGGATTTCGATCAACTATGGCGCTTGGAAAGAACCTTGGTTTCCCAATTAAACATTCGGGCACGCCATATGATTTTGGGTATATCTTGGAAAGGGTGCAAGGGAAGCTTGCGGGGTGGAAAGCCAACTTGCACTCATTTGTGGGGAGGCTTGTTCTCACCAAAGCTGTAACATCCACAATCCTGAACTATACGATGCAATGTAGTGCACTTCCTGCCAAGGTACTCACTAATGTGGATAGGCTTAGTCGCAATTTCCTTTGGGGATCATCCAGCAACAAGAAAAAGCTTCACTTAGTCAGTTGGAGCAAGATTACAAAGCCCAAGAAGGAGGGTGGACTGGGCATTCAGGCTGCCAAAGCAAAGAACATTGCGCTCCTAGCAAAATTAAATTAGCGCCTCACTATAGAACCCAACTCTTTATGGGCTAAGGTGCTGACACAGAGATATCAAACTCCTTGGAGAATTTCAAATCCTCACACTCCCTTCAAAACTTGCTCTGTCACGTGGTTAGTCATTCGAATGGGAGAGTTGGTATTTAAGAAAGGGTCAAAATGGATTGTCGGGAGAGAAAACAGTCTGTCTCTATAGTATGATAAATGGTTGGATATGGGCGCGCTTAGAAGCTTGATAGAAGGTCCCCTAAATCGCGGAGAAGAGCATACCCAATTGAAAGATGTGGTGAGTTTCTAGGGTTGGGATTAGCAGAGTTGTTCACTCACCCTCCCTGATCAACTTCTGATGAAGGTTAAAGCGACATCTATTTCCTTTACTACTCAAAACTTAGATCGGATCACTTGGTCATCCACCCCAAGTGGAAATTTTGAGCTAAAGGAGGTGTACAAATAGCAAGAATGGAGGAGCCCTCCTTGTCGGTTTAATGGTGAGTGGATTTGGAAAGTGCAAACTATTCCTAAAATTCTTTGCTTCATTTGGAAATGCTACTATAACAGCATCTCTATGCGAGCTGTGCTTGCTGGCCAAGGAATGGAAGTGCCAGTGTCCTGCTTGTTGTGTGATGAAGGACCTGAGACTGTTATCCATGTTCTTAGAGATTGTTGTGCTGCCTGAGAGTTCTGGGACTCCTTTCCACCCCCTCTCCCCGCGGTTGTATTTTATGAAACAAACCTTGTTGATTGGTTGAGATTGAATTGTGGCAGCATGAAGAGATATGCCGTGGCAAATTTGAATTGGGGATCGTGTTTTCTTTTAGGATTTAAAGCCTTTGGCTACGAAGGAATGAGGTCTTGTTTAGGGGTGAGAGATCCAATCAAAATGTAAGGGAGGAATTGATCTCAAAGGCCACGAAGTTTGCCTATGTGGGTGTTAACGGAAAAAGAGCACATACCCGACAGCAAATTTATGTTTGTTGGTGCCATCCACCTCTGAATTGGTGCAAAGTTAATTTAGATGGCTCGGTGCTTGGTAATCTCGGGTGAGCGGGAGGTGGAGGTCTAATCCGTAATGATAAGGGAGAGTGGATTCAAGGGTACGCGAGCGCAATTGGCTACACAACGAGCGTGGCAGCAGAATTGTGGGCACTAAGGGACGACATCAGACTATGTATTGCATTAAAAATCATTGTTGTGGTAATTGAACTCAATGCAAAACTCGTTGTAGATTTGCTGCAGAAGGGATAGGGTCATTTGAATGGTATAGGAGCTTTAGTGAGTGATTGTAAAGCGATCCAACACTACTATCATGAGGTGAACAAATGCATTGATACCCTTGCTAGAAGGGAGCTTTCCTATCACATGATTTTGTTGTTTTTTAGAACCTCCAATAGAGGTGGATTTTTTCTGAGGTTGGACTTAGCTGGCATGTCTTATGAGTGCCTTATTCCTGCTTGTAATGTTGTTTCTTAGTTTTTAAATGAAGTTCTATTTCTACCAAAAAAGATAGTAGAAGTTGGTACTATCCATTGGTAGGGTTGTGTACAAGTCAGATATGGGTTGAGCCCGTAGATCGAGTTTGGGCTCAACCCATATCTGACTCGACCTTGTCAGGTGGAGCAGCAACTAACCCCTCCGACTGACAGATTGGTTGGATCGGGCGGATCAGACCTTCAGCACGTGGGGGACATGTCAGTCAGAGTCATAATTATGAGAAAACAGCGAGGAACAATGAGATTTTGCTAGATTCGACGAAAATCTCCTCGAATTCTATGAGATTTCGATAGATCCGGCTGAAATCTCACTAGATTCGATGAGATTTTGCCAAATTTGGTAAAATCTCACTAGATCTACTTAATATCTTGTCAGAATTTAGATTTTTTGCCGAAATCTAAGTATTTTTTGGTTGGTTCGGGTTTTTCGAGTTTTGGGTGAGGGAAACTGAAATTGACTCGCTAGAGTCAGTTTCTAGTGGTGAAGGCTCGCCATTGATCACTGGAGTAGTTGGATTGGATGGTGTTTGATTGGATTTGGTTGGTTTCTTTGAGTGGATCAGGTCTTCGGATGGGTTTGGACAACCCTATCCATTGGTTTCTCAGCAGAGCAGAAATGCAAAAAGAAAGAAACAATGGCAAAGAGCGAGGGAAGAAAAAGAAAAAGAAAAAATGCAATGCAAAGATAGTGAGTTCAACTCTGATAGCATCTCATCGGTAGTGAGCCTAGTGGCTGAAGCTTAAAAAATAGTGAAAGAGGCGTTATAAAACATAAGTACCAAAAATTTCAAATATATATTTTTTTAAAATATATTATTTTTCTTGGACTCAAGGGGGGTTGGGCCCCTCTAGGTACATTATGTATAAGGACAAAACTTAGGTACAATTCTTTAAGTGCTGTTCTTTAAGTTTTCCTCTTAAACTTTAGCTATGTGGCTACTTAACTAAAAAATACACTTTCATCCTATAAGAAAAAATCTATATGGCAAATTCTTTAAAGGGAAACCTAAGTACTGTACCTAAGTTTTGCTCTATGTATAATATATATATATATATATAGTGTCAAGTGTGTAATAAATACTGCCTTTATCGTCATAAACAATTGAGAATATAGTAAAAAACCTTATCATGCTCGATTTTCTCTCTCTTTTCTTCTACTACTTCCGCATCTCTCTCTCAACCATGCTGCATTTAAGGCCAGCGTTAAGAAGTGATTTCCGCTAATACAATATTGCTTTAGTTGTCATGGCTATATATTATAGAATGGATCTTAATTACTTCATCCAAGTTTGAAGAAAAGGAAAATACTCGAATCTGGATCCTTTAGATGTCTTGAGTTTGATACAAGAAAACAAAAAGAGAAAGGTGGGTGCTTCAATGACAGAAAAAAGGGCAAAAGCATTGTGTATATTACTACTTCACAGTTCACAAAAATAGGCGCACCAAGCCCCTTGATTAACAAACTACACTCGGTGTGTTGCCGAACATTAATTAGCTTTTAGATTTAAACCTTCTCAACCTTCGTAATGGCCAATTCAACCTTTCAGCGCCCACTAGCAGCCCAGCCGAGACAGTCTAAGCTATTTCGATACATTGCTATAGTATTGTTAGTCCTGATTATCTTGGTGTGTCTAGCTGTGCTCATCACTTGGCTAGTTATTAAGCCCAGACGAATTGTTTACACTGTTGAAAAAGCTTCAATCCAACACTACAACCTAACCAAAAACAACCTCAATGCCACCTTTGAATTTTCCATAGCAGCCTCTAATCCCAGCTCTAAATTCTCTATATACTATGATTCAATCAAAGCATCGGTGAAAAACATGAAATATTTTGAAACATCTAAAACCACCATAGCTTCTGAGGTGGTTGATCCTTTCTTTCAACCTCATCGAAATGTGACCACTTTGGATTTGAAGCTGCTAGCTCAAAATATGCCACTATCGGGGTCGGATTATAAGGACATTGAGCACGAGAAAACATCAGGGGAGATAGAAATAAAAGTTTCGTTAGATGCAAGGGTAAGATTTAAGTTGGGAATGTTGATATCTCGAAAACGCACTTTGCATATTCGGTGCTATCCTTTAATAGTTTCTTTCTCTAGGACCAAGAACTTCGACCCGAGAAACTGCACTAGTGAACGCTGAGCATTATTGTGGATTCTATTACTATGTTTATTTCTAGATTGTTTTGTGAAATAGATTTCCATGATTGCCATGAAGTCATGCTTAAAATATAGTATATGTTTTTTCATCCTGGATGTGTGAGTGTGAAAATTGTTGCAGATTTGTATTAAAAGATTTCGAATGTAACGTGACAATTTCTCTGAGATTTTTTACATTTTTGCTCGATACTACTAACATTTGCTACAAAGATCAAAGATGCAATCCACTTCTATTAGTATCAGACTATCAGTACTGTCCTTTAATCTAATGATGTGAGTCATTACAAGTACATCTAACATTTGTGAACTGTGTCGTGAATCGTGATCATCATCAATTGATGTGCAGTTTAAACTTGTTCAAGTGAAAGACTATATGGATTATTTAAAAAACTTGGGTACCGAGTTACACGTGAGGGCCCAACGGCCTTTTAAGATGAGGCATAGATACTACTTTGACAGATGATTGTGAGCTGTGATAATGTTATTGCTTTAGTGCTTTCCGATCTAAAACCAGTTGAGAGGGAAAAAGCAAATAAAAGTAAATAGTTATAGGAGGGCTTTGGAGTTTGGAATGCCTTGGTGGAAAAGCAAGAACAATCAATTAAATATACACCAGAAATCATCTCCTTAATTTGAATTGTGTTAATGAGCTGAAATTTACAAAACGGTACTATAAAGAAAACGATCTATATATTATACAGTAGCGGTTAATGTACAATTATAAAGTGTCCATTTACATGTAAGAGTAGGTTTTTTATTTTATTTTATTTTATTTTTAGGAAGAATAATTAATTGTTGAGACAACATAAGTTTTGATACTTATTTATTGTAAATGTAGTAAAAAAAAAAAAGAATTTATACACAAAAAAGAGTTGATTTGTGCTATCTGAAGAAAAACTCAATGTGACAGATTCTTTGACTGAACAACCTCCTAAGATCATATTATAGCATCAACCTTTGTGTTAGACACACTTACACACAAAGAGGTTCATGAACAATCTTTTTATAATACATTTCCTTTCTATCGATGAAGCGAAAATACCATTGACATGAGGAAATATGTGGGAGAGTAAGAACACTTTCGGGATAAGAAAAGAACAATGCTATTGTTACGAGAGAGAGAGAGAGAGAGAGAGAGAGAGAGAGAGAGAGAGAGAGATCGATGCTGTAGATCCCTTCGATATCATCGACGCCGCCGTGATTTTGTGGGTCCAAGGGTTTTGAAGGGTTGGCCCTCTTGTTTTTTGCAGGACTCTGCTTCTTCTTCTTCTTCCTCCTTCGCCTCCTCCGCCGTTAACAACGCCGTTACCGTTCGTCTGTTCCGCCGCGAGTTCTTCCACCCAAAAGTGAGTTCTTTCTTTGCTTTTGTGTTTGATTGAATTTAGTGGGTATTTTGAATTAATTGAAGTAAAAGACTTAGTCTTATTTGGAATTAGTATATGGGTTTAAGTTTGATTTTTTTTCCCCGATATTGAAAATGATTGGTGGAGGTTGTTTGATTACAATGGATTTTGTTTGTTTAATCAGCGGTCATAATTTTTTGGATAAGACTAATGTAATAAACTGGTGGATTGTCTGGAAATTTTTGTACTGTTGTCCAATTTCTCTGATTCTATTAGACCCTGAAATTAATTAAAACGTAATTAGGGCACTTAGAGCACTTGAATTAGTACTTGTATAATAGAAAAAATGATCACATTTTAGTCAATTTAACTTTAAAATTTATACACATCAGGTCATGTAAAGTTGCGTAAAAATATATGATTTTTTCGATAACTATGTATACACAGAAAACAAAAACTGGACCCAATCTGATTTAAAAAAATAATATTAAAATTAGAACTCAGCAGTCTTAATCCTATATTTTCCCTATCACCATCGTCACTTGATGGTCCCCTACTCTATTTTACTGAACAACCTTGTATCCTCAAACGTAATTAAGACCAACAGAAAGATAAAAACTTATAATAAGATGCTGAAAACTGGTGTACCACAGAGGGTAATTCAATTTTTGGACGTAACATTGCTATAAGTAGAATGAAGTCTAGTTGGTTTACCAAAAATATTGTCGACTTATAGTGGCCACTGGCCCCAAAACAATCATTATTTTGTGTCTGCATAAAATTTGTCAACATNGAGAGAGAGAGAGAGAGAGAGAGAGAGTGAGAGAGAGAGAGAGAGAGAGAGAGAGAGAGATGAATTATGATGGAAAAGTGTTCTAATGGTGTGTTAAGCATGCTCTAACAAGACGAAGGAAGCTAATCTTTAACAGTCCTAATCAAATGGATCTTAAAAGTTCAAAATATCTAGGAAAGAGTGAAAAAAAATAAAAGTCTAAGGTACAACTAATCAAAATTCACATGCTCGAGACAAGATGAGATGCGCGTGTTGTGGATAAGACCTAAGTTTACAGTAGATCCCATATGTTATAATGTCAAAAAAGTTCAGAATGACTTATAAACACCAGAAAGAGCTCAAGTCAAACTAATGTGGGGCTCACAATAAAAGTCAGCAAAGTCAGTGTTTGGAACTAACCCACAAGATTGATAATGCTAGCTCTCATAGGCGTAGGCACATTATCGAGCCACGGAAAATATCTTTGTTGATTTCTGTCATCTTCCCTTTTAATTTTGCTTAAACTGATTTTTCACGACAATTATATTTCAGATAACGACGGTGGTTGGTATGCTTGCCTGCCTTGTGGGAGTCAGCAAACCTCTTCGGTTTCCTGCGTGGCCAACAATACCACAGCTCGATTAATGATCCGATCCGTGGAGGGAGGAAATGGTACCCATTTTTAGTGAACAAAAAAAATGAGAAAAAGAGAGGAGGCCATTTGGTGACTTGATTCGGGTGCTTTGATTTATACTCGGGTCGATGCCTTATCATGATTCCTTCAAACGTGACAAACCGCTACCAATTTGTGAGGCGTGAAGATTCAAAAGCTTCCAAAGTAGATGGCATCCTTTAATAGTAATTGGCGAAATGTCACAACATCAAACAGTGAAGGACAAATATCTTGAAATCGTATAAATGACTTTAGCCTGTCAATTTCCACGCTTTCCCAACCAGATGGCCACCCTGAATAAATGGCTGATGCTATCCCTTTCCCATTTTTTAGGGGTGTCAATGGGGCGAGTTTGGTGGATATTTCTAACTTTTAATTTTTTTTTTTAATAAGATGCGTTTGAGATTTATTATCCTTAATTAACCAATTACACTACTTCTTGTGGGGTTTGAGATGTTTTTAACTTTCCCAGATATTAGTGTGATGGGTTCGGAATAAAATTCTTAAATTTCTAATCAAGCTTATTGAAAGGATTTTAATTTATAAATAAAAAATAAAAATATATATGAATGAATGGAGATCATAAGCAAAGCTTACCTTATGAGTACTCTATTGTGGTTATGTTATGTCCCCATTTTGACGATCCATTTGATATTAAATATCGTGATACTTATCCATGTGTTGAGTTGAGTGAGCTCTTAAGAGACGCACTACAAAACGCGGGCCCATTAGGCCGCGTTTTTTTGGGCCGCGTTTATTAAAACGCGGCCCCAGAATAGCTAAAGCCCCGTTTTAAAAACGGGGCCATAGAGAGGGTCTAAAGCCGCGTTTATAAACGCGGCCCAAGCCCCTAAGCTATGGCCCCGTTTAAAAACGCGGCCTAAGGACCTTTTTTTTAAAAGCTGAAGCAGTAAAACGCAAACCCTCAAACAGCACTCAAACACTCAGACCTTCTCAACTTCAGCCCTCAAACAGCACTGCAAACACTAAAAAAAAAAAAAAAAAACAGCACCGTGGTCACACACAGCTCCTAGCCTCCACCACAATCTCCGCCGACCTCCACCATATCCCTCCCTCCGATCGACCCTCTCTTCCAAACCAGCGGTGGCGTTTCGATGCTGTAGATCCCTTCGATATCATCGACGCCGCCGTGATTTGTGGGGTCCAAGGGTTTTGAAGGGTTGGCCCTCTTGTTTTTTGCAGGACAATGCAGTGGCTTCACATCAAAATGTCGATTCCATTAACTTCCCACCTAGACATGCCGAAATTGAGAGTGGGCCATGTAAGATCAAAATCAATAATTGTATGCTTTTTATATCTTTTGTTTGGGATAAGAATAATTGCGAGTCAGCTTCTTAACCAAAAAAAAAAAAAGACTTAAAAAATTACTAAATGATATTACATTTGCTTAAATGATAGCCTTTTATTAATTTGGAGGCTAGGACATAATAATTTTTTCTTCTGTTTTTTGCTGTAATAATTTCTTCTAAAATGTCTAGTTTTCATCTAGCCCTGAAGCCGCGTTTAAACCGCGGCCTAATATTTATACTTAGGCCGCGGTTAAAACGCGGCCATATGGCAAGGCCTTAAGCCGCGGTTAAAACGCGGCCATAGTCCCTCTGAGGGCTATAGTCGCGCTTTTTAGGCTGCGGTATAAAACGCGGCTAAAAAAACCGCGGCTATAGCCTATGGCCGCGTTTTTTAGACCTGTAGCCGCGATTTTTAGCCGCGGCCATAGGCCGTTTTTTTCGTAGTGACGGCTAGATATATCCAATAGACAAAACTTAGACATTACCGACTGTGAAGTGATGTTTTGAGCCCTCATTAACATGCGTTAAACTACTGAAAAACCAGCAGAGATGTGAAATTTGAAATGACCTGTGCCCCTAAAGCACTACTGCCACTAGCAATGCTTGCTCTAGAGACCCCCCCTCCAAATTAATGCATCATTTCTGCATGGCGTTTTGCTGAAGGGTTGATGTGGATTGTGGTGGAGGACGAATTGGCACCTTTTATGGACAATAAACTAGGAACTGAAAGACAGGTAACCTAACACAGTTAACATTACTTTTTTATTCCTATTCCAACGTCCCAATCTTAATGGACGTATGTGAAACAATTACGACCCTAATCCACATGGTGCATTTGTTTCTCTCTTCTTATCCTTTTGTGTTATCAAATCTTTAATCAGCACAAAACCAAACCAAGGATATGTTGACAGTTAATGACTTTAATGAGCCTCCTAATCAGTGCATGGTGCTTTCCTATATAAACTTATGTAAAAGAAATAAACAAAGTGATGATCACTATTGAGGAACATGATTGTTTCAACTTATAGGACCCATGTACTGTAAACGTGCTATTAAGAAACAACCAAAGCGTTGCAAAAGCACTGGTGCAACCGAAAAAAATAACAGTAGTTTTGAGGGCCCTAATGACGATTGAAGATCAGCTATATGGGCCTATGGCCATGTTAGTTGTTACGGTGTAGCAGACTTGCAGTACTACTTGTCCTTACTGTGAAAAAAAAAGTCCACTATCTAGGAATCCCTGAAAGGACGAGCAAGTTTTGTTTTGTTTTGTTTTTTTTTTTTTGAGAAAAAAGGACGAGCAAGTTGATATTGTTAATCAATGATGGTCTAGAATCATGGGGCAACAGCCTCTCTACGATGGCGGATCCGTGTTGGCACGTTGTAGGGGTATCGTTTTAATCAATCAAAATGGTTGTTGCTATTGCTAAGCTAATAAATTATATATTTGCAGTTTGGTCGGAGTTTGGACATACATTTTAACTTATAATAATACAAAAAAAGTACCACACATGAGTCATTATAAACCAGTTTTATTATGATAATACTATAGAACTACTTACCGCATAATCATTATAAACCAGTTTAATGATGCATAGTTTCACCGATATTATTGGCAGAAGATCGATCAAGTCAACGCATTTCTTGAATTCCTAATTGGATTAGTTAATGAACATGTTATCTACATGTTAATTCAGCTGTTAAAGTAGTTGTATATATTGTATTTTTGGGTTGGCTTTCACTGATGATGATAAGCATTGTCAAAATGTCCAAAAAAAAGGGCTATAGAGAAGCAGCTGGTAAAGAAATGCCCTACGAAATAATGGCAACTCTACAAGCATGGCATTATTAAACTTAGGAGTTGAATAAATAGTGGTAAAAATCATGGTTGGGTGCGTATATAATTAATCTGCGTCGTTTAGTGAAAGAGATTTTAAATTTTATTCATCATTGGAAATGTTGGACCCAAAGTGTCATGTGTGGATGGCACTGCTATAAGAGTCATATATAGAAATTCTGTTTAGAGAAAGGAATGGAATAGCTTGACACCCTAATTATAGATTTAGATTGTAAGACACCATTTTATGAATTGTCTGTCGCAATAAAAGATTAGGTGAAAAATACACCAACCAAATGAAGACATAGTTTGTTGGTAAGAGCTAAGAGGTTGCATAAATGTTATGATGTGATTATTCATCACAAGCCTATTGATAAGATCTTAGTAACTAATGAAGAAGATGGATTGAACCATTAACAGAGAAAAGGAATAGAATATTAGAGAATGGAGATAGAGAGATAGTAGAGATAGATGAGAATTGGGAAGAACATAGAGATGGGAATAGAATTCTTATTATGTATTCCAAAACTACTTCCAATCTTCTGTTTCCTCTCTTTTATATAGCTCACCTTCTTAACTAACTCCAGCTCATCTCTTAACTAACTCCAGCTCATCTAACTAACTCTCATGACATCAGCACAGCCGCCAAGGACACCCACAGTAACTAACCAGCAACTAACACTCCTAATTACAATCTTATCAATCCCTTCCCCTTAAAAAGACCTTGCCCCAAGGTCCACCATGCTCAAAGGTCACAAAATCTTGTCCACGAGGTGAGGAAATTGTAGCTGCAAGTTGTATAAGGACTCCCAGGTAGCATCCTCTGAAGAATGACCATGCCACTGAACCAAGACCTCAGTTATAGTTCTAGACCTGAGCTTTTAGTCTGCTTTGAAGGATGACAAGCAGTTCAGGATCAAGCACACCAGCAGAAGTAATAGGAGGGAGTGTTGGGACTGGAACCACATTTGATCCCAACTTAAGTTTCAAGCATGAGACATGAAACACTGGGTGGATAGAACAATCAGTAGGCAATGCAAGTCTATATGCCACTTGCCCCACTTTCTGCAGAACCTGGAATGGTCCTAGAACCGAGGAGAAAGCTTATTAAAGCCTTTCAACCTCAATGAGTGCTGCCTATACGGCTGGAGCTTCAAATAAACCCAATCACCCACATTAAAACTTGTATCAGTTCTATGCAAATCAGCCTGAGATTTCATCCTACTTGAGCAGAGAATAGATTCTGTTTAAGCAACGATATGAGCTCCTGTCTGTTCTGCAGTAACTGATCCACAGCAGCCACTTGGGTAGCACCAGGAATATAATCCAACAAACTGGGAGGAGGGATGCCATACAGAGCTTCAAATGGGGTCAGCTTGGTTGAAGTGTGGAAATTGGTGTTAAACCAATATTCAGCCAAGTGAAGCCAATCAGCCCAAGCACTGGGTTTGTCACCAACAAAGGCCCTAAGTATTGCTCTAGGCTCCTATTCACCACTTCAGTTTGACCATCCGATTGGGGATGGTAAGCTGAAGACATAGCCAACTAGTACCCTGCAATTTGAATAATTCTTGCCAAAAATGAGCTGTGAAAACAGAACACCTGTCACTTACAATAGTCTTAGGCATTCCATGGAGTTTAAACACATCTTTCATAAAGACTGCAGCCACCTTCGCAACTGTGTAAGGATGAGAGAGAGGTAGGAAATGGACAAATTTAGTCAATCTGTCAACTACCACAAAGATCACTTCATAACCATGAGACTTAGGTAACCCCTCAATAAAATCCATACTAATATCCAACCAGGGTCTGTCAGGAACCGGAAGTGGCTGTAACAAACCAGCTGGCTTAGAAGTGCTCACCTTCACTCTTTGGCAAACCTCACAACATTGGACATGGATCTTGACATCTTTAACCATACCTTCCAAAAGAAATCTTGCCTCACCCTATGCAATGTCTTCAAAAAACCAGAGTGACCACCACAAGGAGAATTGTGAACATGCTGCAACACCAGAGGCTTCAATGGAGAACTATGGCTGAGGAAGATGCGACCTTTATAAAAACAAGACCATTAAGAAGAGTAAAACCAGCAGGGGCAGAATCTTCAACAGCCAAAGCCTTAAACAATTGCTGGTACTCAAGATCAGTATTATACTATCCTTAAGAATGTCCAACCAAGAAGAACAAGGGAAAGAAATCATGAAGAGAGAGGCAGCATTAGAGTCCTCCAATCTGTTAGAGTCCTCCAATCTCCTTGAAAGTGCATCAGCAGCTCTATTTTCACTCCTTGCTTATATTCTACCAAAAATGAATACCCCAACAACTTAGTAATCCACTTTTGTTGAGTTGGGGTGCCAATTCTCTGCTCAAGTAAATACTTAAGACTTTGGTGATCAGTCTTGATGATGAAAGGTTTCCCAACCAAATGGGCCTCCACTTCCTAACTGCCTTTACTAGAGCAAAAACTCATTTTCATAAGTAGACAAGTGAAGACTCCTACCCTTTAGAACTTCACTATGATAAGCCAAAGGTCTATTATCCTGCATTAAAAAGCACCCAGCCCTTGCCCTGAAGCATCACACTCAATTACAAAGGGCTTAGAAAAGTCAGGTAATGCCAGAACCGGGGGAGTAGTTACAGCCACCTTAAGAGTAGTAAAGGCCAAATCAGCTTGAGAAGACCATTGGAAGGCATCTTTCTTAAGTAATGCAGTTAAGGGGGTGCAATGAGGCCATAATTCTTAATGAATTTCCTATAATACCCAGTCAAACCCAAGAAGCCCCTCAAAGCCTTTACTGATGTAGGAATGGGCCAATTTTGCATGGCATCAGTCTTCTTAGGGTCAGTTCGAACCCCTTGACCTGATATTAAGTGCCCTAAATACTCCACCTCTTCAAGCCAAACACACACTTGCTTTGCTTAGCAAACAAATGGTTATCAAGCAACACAGTCAAAACCAACTTCAAATGAGAAACATGCTGCTCAACAGAACCACTATACACCAATATATCATCAAAAAATACTAATACAAACTTCCTCAGGTAAGGCTTAAACACCTTATTCATCAATGATTGAAAGGTGGATGGTGCATTAGTTAAGCCAAATGGCATAACTAGGAATTCAGTAATGGCCTTCATGAGTTCTAAATGCAGTTTATGAATATCCCCCTCCTTCATTCTAATTTGATGGTAACCAGACCTAAGGTCTAGCTTAGAAAAGATCATAGCACCACTCAATTCATCCAGCAGCTCATCTACAACCGGAATAGGAAACTTATCCTTAACTGTAGCCTTATTTAAAGACCTATAATCAATAACATTCTCCAACTCCCATCAGCCTTTCTTACCAACAACACAGGTGAGGAAAAGGGACTATGACTGATTCTAATATAGCCAGCATCAGTAAATCAGTAACAATTTTTTCAATTTCAGTTCTCTGATAGAAGGGGTACCTGTAGGGTCTCTCACAAACAGGGTCAGTGCCCTCCTTCAGGACTATCTGATGCTCATGTCCTCGGAGAGGTGGTAATGCAGTGGGTACTTCAAAGACCTTGCTGAAATCGTGTAGCAACTGAGTAATGGACACATGTTGCTGCACTGTGTGGAAGTAATAGGGCAGATATGATTTGCACAGTAGTCCTTTCTTGATGACTGGTTTAAAGAATTGGTCAGCTTCTTGAAGAGTGAGACTAGATGGTTGTAACCCTTAAACAAAATTTCCCTACCCCCAAGACTAAACTCCATGATCAATTTCATGAAATCTCATTTAATTGGTTCAAGAGTACATAACCATTGAGTACCAAGAACCACATCACAGTCACCCAAGGATAAAACATTCAAATCAACTTGCAATTCTTGACCTTGGATTCTGAAATTAACCTCCTGGCAAGCACCTTGTGTTCTAAGTACTTCCCCATTAGCTACCTTTACTGTGAAACTTTCTTGAGTTGACAATGGCAACTTCAAGGATGACCAAGAAGACACATCCAAGAAATTATGAGTACTACCACTGTCAATCAAGATAAGCACATCCTGATGGTTAACTCTCCCCATACTCTCATTGTACCTGGAGAAGGACTTCCAAGTAATGCATAGAGAGTGATTTCTGCACACCCTGCTGTCTGGTGCTGCAATTCTGTGGGAGCATCATACACCATTGTTCTTTCTTCTTCCAGAACCTCTTGCTCACTTCCCAAGTTGTTCTGTTGAAACCCTTCCATAAGGAAAATCTTTGGTGTCTTGCATTGATGTCCCACATGCCATTTATCCTCACAATAGAAACATAATCCCTTCTTCTTCCGGTCTTCAACTTGCATAGCAGTGAGCCTCTGCACAGGTAGTTTAGTAGTCTTCAAATCATTCTTGATTGGTGGGGGTCCCAAAATTGAAGGCTTAGACACTTCACCCCATGGCCTGACATTCTTCTTACACGCAAGAAGATATTCTTCTTGTATTTTGGCAAGGCCAAATGCTGCATTTAAATTCTGAGGATTCAACATCCTAATTGGTAATCTAATTTCATCCCTCAATTCACTCAAGAAACAGCTGAGTATGTGCTTCTCAGATAGTTCCTTAATTCGATTGGACAAAGCTTCAAACTGTCCTTTGTACGCAGATACAGATCCCACTTGTTTCAATTTGGTTAGAGTTTCCATAGGATCATCATAGGAAGAAGACCCAAACCTTACGTATAATGCTCTAACAAAAGCCTCCCAACTAGTGAAGAGACCCGCTTCCTCTGCATCTTGGAACCAAATCAGGGCCTCATCCTCCATATGATATGATGCTAATAATATCTTTTGGTTGATTGGGGTATTATACAAATGGAAAAATTGGTTGGCCTTGTACACCCAACCTGATGGATTCTCTCCCTTAAACCTCGGAAATTCCTGTCTCACAGCTTTAGGAATCATTGTAGAATCTTGTTGTTGATTGGCCACCATTGGAGGTGAGAAATATAGACATCGCCTAAGAAATTCCTTTTTTTTTTAGGTGGCAAAACAATGTAGAGAAGGGCAACAAGAGCAAAATATAAAATTAGTACTCTGTTTGTTTTGGTGAAAAAATTTTTACTTGAAAAACATTTTTCAAAAATTGATTTGTTTTCTTATGTTTGGTTTTGACTCAAAAAAATGATCCCAAAAACAATTTGTGTCATTTGGTTTGCATGGAGAATAAATAATATTTCCTGGACATGTGATGCTCATGTATGTGGTGGCAAAGGTGGTGACAATGTCAAAGGTGGTGTGGTGATAATAGAAGCGATAATGTTAGTGGTATGTTGGTGTAATGACAATTAAGGCAATGGTGAATGGTGGCATCAATGTTGATGAAGATTGTGGACAGTGGTAGAAATGACAAGTGATTGTAGCGGTGACAGGGTGAAGGTGGTGGTGTGGTGATAGAAGCAATGATTGTGGTAGTGGCAACAAAAAGGAATTGAAGATTTGAGGACACAAGGAAATGGTGAAAACCATTTTCTACCTTTTTTTTTAACCTTGTTAAATATTAAAAAAAAGCAAAAAAAAAAAAAAATTTAAATAGAGAAGATGGTAAAGAAAAAAAATTGAAGTATAAAAAAAAAAAATTGAAGAATGATATTTTATCATGAGGGCATATAGGTAATATCAAGAGCAAAGGAAATGGTTTTGGAGTTGTAAGTTGCATAATAGTAAATTTGGTTGGGGGCTTCTGCATTAAGAGAAGAGGCTGGTAAGACTTCAAGATTAAAAAATGCACTAATTAAACCAAGGGCGTGGGGGCAGAGAGAGAGAGAGAGAGAGAGAGAGAGAGAGGGTAGTTGAAAAGGGGTTGCAACCTTCAAGCCAACCAAAATTGTTTTCAGGTTGCTTTAGGATTAAGAGGCCTTTACCAAGGACTAAGTATAAAGTAGGCAAGTAGCAAAGTTGGTTCCAAAAAGGTTTGAATCACTCATTATTAATATTATGAGCTAATTTTCTATGCTATGTTGCAAGGAAACAATGATAAGGTTGAAGTCACTTTTAGACACGCCCATTAATTTTTGGATAACTTCTATTCCATACTTTAGATTTTTTTTTGAGAAGGATTCCATACTTTAGTTTAGATTGAATCATTAAGAATTATATATATATATATATATCTATAAAGAATCATTAAGATAATAAGATGTCCTTCGAGTCATAGAGTTCATCAGCTAAATGCACTGGTTAAAAGGATGGATTCAATGGTCACACCATTGTCATTTCCTCCAAAAGAACCATAATGTCTTTTCTTTCTTGCTGACTTCAAGGAAAATAATCCTAAATAAAAATTCCATCAGTTTTATTCCTTTTAGTTTTCTTTAATAAGTTGTAATTGTTGGATTATATAAACTGCTAACAACTTGAACAAAACTGATAATCATTAATTAAGCAATGAAAATGCAATGAAGGAAAATTAAGGTAATCTATCTTTTGTAACTTGGGTTTCTGACAGATGATCTTTTTTCCCTAGTCATGATTGAAACATGATAAGAAGATGCTAGTCAGATTTTCACATTCATTTTCTTCAAAAAAAAAAAGATTTTCACATTCATTGTTATCATGATGTAGGGGTTTTTGGCTTTTTGTTTTTGTTGTTGAATCCATACGCAATTGTAAGGTTGAATCTTGAACATATATACTTCTCTCTTTCACATATCAATATATATATATATATATATTTATATATCATGTCATGTCTATTTAACTAGAGTTCTTTGTGACTCACTTTTTGGTCTCCCCATAAGGAAAATTTGAGTTTAAATCTTTTTATCTCCCCATTTATTGGAACCCAAAAAATAGGGAAAAAAAACCATTTTAAATGGATGGTTACTTGAAAATTGAATTACATATCATTATGTTAACTAGTAAGGCTTATCTTTTTTCTTTTTTAAAAAAGTAAGATTTATCTTTTAATCTCAACTAATCATAATCCAAAATAAGAAAATTACTTTGGGAAAATGCTATGATACTAAATCTCTATTTAAAAATAATCTACTTTGCATTTACAAATAGGTTACATTTGGATTGGTTTTGACTTTTAATGAAAGGAAATAAAAAAGAAAAAAAGGAATTGAGTCTATGCTTGTTAATCCTTCCATTAGTATAACGGTAGGTATATATTTAAAAGTCTTTTTCAAAGTGCCCTATCTACTTATTATGTGATTGACATCAGACTACATTAATGCAAAAAGTTATTGGCATTTATATACCTAAATAACTTCGATTAAAAGTTAAAACAATTGACATAAATTATCCAATTTTTTACTTTTATTAAAAAAAAAAAAAACAATTGACATAAGGATCTCATAGGCATCCCTTTCCCAAAATCCATTTATAATTCATTGAAGTGGCAACTTATATTTGATTCATGAAAAATAATGTTGTATTTATTTAATTTATTTACATGTTTTAATCTTCAAATATCTATTATAATTACGAATATAAAAAGACCCATTAAAATATGTGAAACAAATAATTCTAATCATGTCAAGAAACTTCTAAGCATGTAAGGGACATAAAATAATCTACTCTCCTCTTTTTTAGGAGAATTTATTAACTTTCGAATTCCTTCTTTTCTTATTATCATTATCCAATTATATTTAAAAAAAAAACTGAAAAAAAAAACCATTGAATGACCATAGATTCGTGTTGTGTGTGTATATATATATATATATTTAGCATGCCAAAAAATGTGGAGTGTATTGTCGCCAAGCAATGGTGTCCACAAAGAGTCAAAAACTAGTATATAGGCAATACCGCAAAAGAAGGAGCCGAAATGATTAGGTACCCAAAAAAGAAAAAGAAAAAGAAATTCACGGTTGCAGTAAAACTTGTAAAAGTGTAAAAGAGACTATATTATAATAAGACAACGACGTCGTTTTGCAAGAGTGTAGACTTCTCCGCCACTTACCGTTCAATTCAAGATTTGAGAAAATCGCAGTGATGTGATTGTGACAGAAGACAGAGACATCCGCCACGTGTCACCGCTTCCCAGTTCAAATTTTTTGTTTTTTTTTTTTTTTTAAAAGACGTTAGCGTTACGGCAATAAATATTTATAGGAGGGAAGTAGAGCAAGTCTCCGAAACGGTGACGTGTCTTCATTTATTATTCGTAAATCACCGCTCTTCCCTCCTTCTCTCCCCCCTCTCTCTCTCTCTCTCTGACTTCCCCATTTTCTCTTTCTAGAACTCTCTCCCTCTCTCTGTAACTTGCTTCACAGCTAGGGTTTCGTTTCCTTTACTTCTAAACCAAAAGCCACAGAGCTTCACCGGTACGTTTTTTTCTTTGTTCCTTCCTTTCTTTAATTTTCAGAATCGATTCCATCACTTTAAACTCTGTGTGTTTCACGTTCTTCTTCTTTTTTTTTGTTTTGAAGGAGATTTGTTTTGTGTACGAGATTTTTGTTTTTTGCTTTTGTTTTGAGTTGATTTGATGAATGAGTTCTTGATGCAGATTTAGTATGTTGTTTCTGTTTGGTTGCCGGGAATGGTGAAAAAAATAGTAATGGAAAAAACGAGTTTGAATCTCATTTTGGGGATTCTAAAAATTGGAATGTCACAGTTGAGTAGGGTAAATAGTTGCGTCAGGCTTAATTTGGTGGAGGTTTTTCTGTCTGGGATTCCTATTTGTGGAAAATCTGATGCTGAAGATTTTGTTTTGTTTTATTTTATTATATTTTTCATTTTCTTGTCTACCAAACAGAGGCATTGAGGAATTGAATAGGTTTTTTGGTAGTAGTGCTTTTCAGGCATTGAAAATTAGGTAGCTGCTTGGTAAAATCTTTGTTTTTAAGGTAGTGACATTGGAAATTATTTGTGATTTTGACTTGACGTGTTAGTTGGGGTTAGAATATAGTAAAAATGACTGTTTCCTAATTGATGCAGAAAACTCACGGGCAGAGTTAATCACTCCTGCGATTCATGTTAGCGGGTCAGTTTGATGATTGTAATTCGTTGCCATCGTGTGGCTAAGATCCACAATGGTGATAGTAATTGTGGTGATGATGATGATGACCACGAGGATGATGCAGATGTGATGAGCTGATTATAGAAGGAATCATCTGATTGTAGTTCCTGTGTGTGAATGTGCCTATTTTGCATTTTTAAGTGAATGGGTTGAAAGATTTTTAGTTTTAGTTTAGACAAATGGCTATTGCTGGTCTGCACAATGTTTCTGTACTCGATTCCCCCTTCCTTAGGGACTCTCCTTCTCAGGTGTCAGGACGGCAAGCTGATGAAGCGAGGGTCAGAACACGGGCATCCTCGCTCCTGCAGATGTGGCGGGAGCTTGAGGATGAGCATGTGGTGAGTCGTACCCATCAAGAACGAATGGTCCAACAAAGGAGTGATGTTTTGATTTCTGACCTCTCAAGGGAGCAGATTTCTGATAGTGATGAACATAGCAGTGGTTGGGAGGACATGAGTGTGAGTGAGAGTGTGTGTGGAACATGGCCTCAAACTCAAATTGGCTCACAGAATGAACACGTTGATTCTGGAAATTTTAACTGTGAACATTCTTCTGATTTTGGGGAAATTGAAAGGGAGAGGGTGAGGCAGATTTTCCAGGAATGGATGAACAGTGGGGCGAGAGAACAAGCACCAAATGTTTCCCATATGAACAACAGCCCTAGGGCTGAGTGGCTTGGTGAAACTGAGCAGGAGAGGGTGAGGATCATAAGGGAGTGGGCACAAATGAATAGCCAGCAGAGAGTTGCTTCTGATGACAATAGAGAAGAACAATCTGCTGATATTGGTACTCAGATTGAACAGATTCGTGATCGATTGCTTGTTAACCAGAATGGAGGCCGAAATGAGCATATCCGGAGGGGCATTCGTCGATTATGTGGCAGACAGGCTCTGCTTGATATGCTGAAGAAGGCTGAGAGGGAAAGGCTAAGTGAGCTTCAAGGTTTGTTGGAGCATCGGGCTGTATCACAATTTGCTCATCGGAACCGCATTCAGGTTAATTGATGCAAAGCTTATATATATATATATATATTTATTTATTTTGCAATGTCTTGTTTTCTTTTCTCTATCTCTTCCTTGGTTCATCACTGTTCTCACTGATCCTATTTTTCTGTATAGACTTTGTTACCCATTGTTTTGTGAAATTGGTATATATGGGAGTTGGGACTTGAATAGTATCATACATAACTATTTTATGATGGGGAAATGTTCTTTTATCATGATATCAGAAAGCCCTTGGGCAGATGACCATGCTCTAGCATAAACGTATCACATATGGACTAGACAGCCTATAAGATGCTCCTGTGGGAGTGTCCACCTTGGCCGCAAAGATCAATTTGTGAATGCCTCTGAAAAATGAATGACTATGAGGGATATGGAAGTTTTCAATTTATTGAATTACTAGATTTCCATTCGTAATAAACTTCTGTTTAATTTAAATGTTTTGAGTTCATGTGTAAGTGTTGAGTACTTGAGTTCCACATTGAGAAAAACTGAATAGAGTAGTTATTTTATTGATATTAATAATTGGGCATAGATCCATTGGTTTAAGATTTTAGGACATAGTGGTTTCCTAATATGTATATCATGGGGCTCTTGGTGGCTTCCTAGGTGTTCTCTTGCCTAAAAAACTAGTATCATAGCTGATGGTTTTGCTTCCACTTGAATATGTGTTGTGCTCTTGATGTGACTGGTATGGCTTTGTTGATAGTGTGGGTGACTCTTGGGTGGGTGACTCTTGGAGTGAGCTGCATTTGTTGGCTCCGCATTTGGTGCAACTCTTGTATGTGTGATATTCTTGGATTTGTGAAGTAGTCACACTTGAGAGAGATGGATCAATATGATAGAGATTCACACATAATGGGGAGATTAGTTGTGCATGTTGTGTACATTAGTGTTGAGTCTCTCATTGAGGAAAAGTAAAGAAAGTGAGTAGTTGATATACATATTTGGCCATTGAGCCAAGCCCCTTACACATCAACACACACACACACACACACACACACACACACACACATATTTGGCCCCAAATCCCTTTGGCACAAGTTTTTGGGTTGGAGTGTGAACCAACATGATTATCAACAGGCTCTTGGTGGAACTCTTCCTCAACAATAAGTATTTTGATTCTTGCGCAATAGGAAGATCATGTTTTTAACTACCGCAGAGAATTATATAATTTTCTTACTGGATGCACATGTTTTGTTGCCATTAAAAACAGAGAAGGTTGCATGTTTGGATACTAATTCATGTTATGGATAGTTCTTTTTGATGTAAGAAATTTCATATGTCATGGGCATGCCAGAGTTGAGAGTATTATCTTTCTTTGACTAGTATTAATGTAACAAAAAAGTCTTTTTGAAATAAACTTTAAGCTAATATATTTTAGATTTAGCAGACACATAACATTATCTTAGTAATTAAGAGATTGCTAATAATTGCTATTTTTAGGTCGTTTGTTATTTGTTAGTTTTTCTAGTGCATTGACTTGATGTATCAATATATGGAATTATTTTTCTGAAATTTGAGAAGTTTATGCTTGGAAAAGGTTAGTTTGCTCTGAGGTTTGCTCATTATTATGGATTTGTGGTTTTTTTTTTGGTTCGGATTATTTGCTAGATTATAGTGCGCTTTTGTTATTTTTCCTTTGTGATGTTTGCAAATGAAGCATGGGATCATGATTGTGCACTTTGTTATAACATGACCATCTAATACATTTTTTGCAGTCATTACTTAGAGGCAGGTTTTTGCGAAATGACCGATTGGTTGATAATGAGCGACCTGCTTCCCTGGCAGAAAGTGAACTAGGTTTATTGAGGCAGAGACCTTCTGTATCTGGTTTGAGGTATTATTTCTTTCTATGATATTCATAACAAAAAGAGCTCTGTAATTTGTTTCCATGCAAAGCTTCTGGTCTAATTTCTCTAATATATTCTGTTATATCCTATTTTTTTTTTCCCCTAATACATGCTTTTATTATCAAGGGTTGCTTTAGAGAACATTTTGTATTAAGAACTTGTACTGTCAATAAAAATCAGATTAAAGTTTGCTGTTGATTCTCTTCTCTTCACATGTGAATCATATCTTCTTTGGAAACTTAGAAGATGAGATTAGATTGCTACATTAAAGGATGTGAAATTTTTATGCTGGTAATGGCTTCTGAAATTTGTTGATATTTTGGATGTAGAAAATAGATCTTCATGCTAACTAGACTGCTTCCTAATTTTTCCCTTGAGAGCCTGGCTAAAGCCCATCCATTCTCTTTTTTCTACAAACCTTGGAACAGAAACTATGGTAGCTTCTTTCCTAACTCTCTCTTAAAACCAAACATTGAGTGTATGATGCTTCACTGGTGTGGCGAAGTAAGGGCTTGACTGGCTGAGTGTTCCTTCTATTCTAATAATAAAATTGGTATTACGTACTACAAACATATCTTAGGGTTACATTATCTTATATTTTGAGTTTTATGTTGGAGATCATTGAGAAAATAGTCAGCATATTGCAGCTTGTGTGAAGTAAAGCTTTGAATTAGGTCTTGTCCCTTTTTGTAATATTTTAGCAACCTTTTTGCCAATATGAGCCTGAATGTGGTTGCCTAGGCAGGCACAATTTCACCAGGGTGTTGATATACAGCTGTTTCTGATAATTTTCTATTTGTATAAAGATACAATGAGTGGAAATATTATGTGAGGGATTATGTCAAGAGCTTTCATGTGTACTGTGAATTGATGGTTTCCTGTAGGGCTTGCATTCTTCCGCAGTGCAATTCATCTTTCTAGGTGAAAATTTTCTATCAAGAATAGATTCAAATTGTAGCTAAGCATTGGACTTCTGTCATGCTTTCACAATTGATAGCAAGATTCTCTTACCCGGACTCCATGTATTTAAGCATTAATCAATAGTTAAGAAACTCTTAAACGTCAAGCAGTAAAAAAGGAAAAAGAAAAAGAGATAGTTGGTAGGAACTAATCACCTAATATTGCTTAGGATTGAACTGGGGACCTTTAGTGCAAGACTAACATGGAATAAGGTTTCTTCATTGGTACATAATATATCATTCAGTTTCTGGATGCTACATGGATAATGTCAAGTGTTACTGGGGTCACTGTTCTAATACTAAATGTTTCTTGGTTTATGTCCTTTCCCATTTTGATTTTGGGCATTTTAAGTTCAGCTTTGATCTTATATTGAGTTATTGCATTAATTTATATCTTATGACTTTGGCCTTTTTTGGCTCATATTGTTTCTATTGGACTCTTGTCAAATTTTGCTCTTAATTTTTTTTGCCTATTATGTATGTGCAAGTAAAGGTGGTTATTTTCACTTTTTGGCAATAACACCATGGAACCCATTTCTTTAAAGCAGGGAAGGATTTTGCTCCAGATTGGACACTTCTGTATGGAGTCAAGTAAGCAGCAACCATTCCGATACCTCATCTAATTGTGACATTAATGTTAACAGCAATTATCAAACTCAAGCAAACAATGCACAGGGTGTCTTAGATCTTAGTGAACAATTTGATCCTAATAATGTGGTGAGTAATAGCGACAGGTTATTGGATGTTAGGACTGATTTAGAGGATGATGTTGTTGAAGATATTGGATGGCATAGATCTAGTGCTCATGAAGAAGAGTGGCAGGTACAGCTTTCAGAGAATGATGTGTTCATTGAAAGTAGGGATGGTACAGGGCAAAGCTTGAACAGAAGCTCACAGGAAATTGCTGCTAGTGAGTGGTCTGAAACTTTGCTCACTGAACCAGGAGAAAGTTACTTAATTCAAGAAGCTGGTGAAGAAATTACCAGACATTCTGAGCCAATTATTGAGGAAAGTTCTAATCCTGGCTTACCAGATCATGTCTATAACATGGATATAAATTGGGAAGAAGCTGCTGCTCAGGTAGAACAATGGCCAGAACAAGTTATGGAAACTGATCACAGAGACTCACAACAAGATAATATGGAATTTAGTGAATGGAGGGATGGCATTAGAGAAGATATGGATGAAAACCAGGTGGGAAGTACTTCTACCCACCGAGAGTTGGGGAATGAAGATATGGAACAGCCTCATCTGCAAGGAGCCCCAGAAGTTTGGGACGATGATAATGGTTTTCAAGAGGCTGTGCAGCATTGGTTGGATGGGCCTTCCGATCAGGAAGCTGATCCAGTTCAAGTAGTAGATACATATTATTTTCCTGAGGATGATAATGAGCACAATGTGGAAATCAGAGAACTCCTAAACAGGTATTAACTACATATCCAAGTGAAGTATATGAGATCTGCCACAGAAGGGCTTATGCACTAAGCCCTTTTAGATGATCAAGTTTTTTATTCATAGAGATTTTATTCATTTTGCAGGAGACGAGTATCTAATCTTCTTCACAGTGGTTTCCGTGAGAGTCTTGACCAATTGATACAATCATATCTGCAAAGACGGGAAAATAATGCTCCCACTGACTGGGAACTACCTGGAACATCACATTCTCGTGAATCAGAAGAACAAGATCTTGAGCGTCAGAGTGGAGATCAGAATGACAGTCAGAGGGATGCTGTTGAGAGTCCTTCACTTGCTCTACCTTCATCACTACCACCACCACCTTCTCAGCCACTCTATTATCCAGAGATACACCATGATAACTGGCCACAGCACGACATGCATCAGCGTCTGGGAATTGTGCGTTTGTCTCTTCATGATTATTCTTTGAACTTGATTCCTTTTTTAATCAATATGTTTAAAAGTGAAAAGTTGTTTAATGCACAAACCTCAGTTTTTGAAATTTTCATTTCTTTTGAAGCTTGAAGTTATTATTATTTTGTCATTCCTGTTAGTCACTAAAGTAATTGTCTAGCATGCACAAGTAAAGGGACACAGTATTTGGCTAATTATAGCAGCAAATTATCTACTATGGGTTGGAAACTGTTACCTTTATTCAATTTGTAGTTATAAGTTTAAACTGAATCATGTCTTGCACTTGGCACAGGAGTGGGACATCATAAATGATTTGCGGATTGACATGGCTAGGCTACAGCAGAGGATGAATAACATGCAGAGGATGCTGGAGGCCTGCATGGATATGCAACTTGAGTTGCAACGCTCAATAAGACAAGAAGTCTCCGCTGCCCTGAATCGTCCTTCTGATATTCTAGGTCTGTGTAGAATCCTTGATGGATTCTTTTTTTCTTCTTCTTCCTTTTTATCTTTTGTTCAATTCTCTTTTTTCTGTGCCCCATTTTCCTTCCCACTATTTCTTCACTTACTTCAAGTGGTGATATTTCATGTAAATTTTTCTACCTGCAATTTATCTCCTTGTATGTTTTACCTTGGTATTGAATTTCATTTTTGATGTCTCTTAGTTACCTTAAATATTCATGTGGATGATCATGTTATCTCCATTTATCTTCCTTTTCTTTTTGTTTAAAGATAGGGGTAGTCTCTATTGATGAAAAGATGAGAGAGAGCCACTTGAGATGGTTTGGTCATATGATATGACCAAACTAGAGAAGAGTGATTAATTGCACCAATGAGTTAGAGAAATTTGATTCAAGTTGAGTGAATGAAAAAAGGTAGGAAAAGACTTAAAATAATATTTAGTAGAAATAGTAAAACATGACATGTCAATCAAGTAGGTGACACACAGTATGATTTTGGATATGATAGAATGGCGAAATAGAATACATATGATTTACTCTAATTAGTCTGTTGAGAATCCATAACCAACCTCATAATTTTGGGACTAAGGTTGGGTGGTGACTGTTCTATCTTCCTTATCTTTGAATATTAGCTAAGTTTTTAGGAATTATTTAATGCCAGCAGCTGGTTGCAGCAGTTATCTTGACTGTATTTTGTGCCATGGGTTTGTCGCAGGAGCATGTAGGGACAGTTTGCTGAAAGATGAATCTAAATGGGATTATGTGAGGAAAGGAATCTGCTGTGTATGTTGTGAAAGCAATATTAATTCTTTACTGTACAGGTAATGGTAAATTTGTGTACCATTCTGGTGTGGAATTGAAGTATAGAATGGCAGGATAGCACTAAGTTTTGCTGCTAATATATCCAATCTTACAATTTTCTTTTAATATATCCTTGTTGCAGATGCGGGCACATGTGTACATGTACAAAATGTGCAAATGAATTGGTCCAAAGTAGAGGAAAATGCCCAATGTGTTGGGCACCAGTTGTTGAGATGATCCGTGCTTACTCCATTTTATGATGGGAAGAATAATTAAGAAAGGAAAGTTGGATTAACAAAATATATAATCTCCAGTTCAGTTCGTGTACCCGGACCATTCTGGGTACTTTTTCTTTTTGATAGAGAAAATTCTGTTTTCTGGGGTGGGTTGTTGCCATATATGTCGAGTGTATGTTTGAAACAATTGGCATCTTTGATTAATTTATTCTGACCTGAATAAATTTGTTGAGTGAAAAATTTTTCTACCATAGAATTTTATTCAAAGGTAAAAACTCCAGTTGATGGTGGACCAAATTACCAAATAGACAAAAAAAAAAAAAAATAGTGGCTACAGGAAGACGATTTTTCATTAAAGGTTAACTCCTATTCCTGTCTCTAAAAAGCTTAAAGAAAAAACAGGACGAACCAAGGCACTGTTTCACCTTTGGGAGTACTGCCTTTTGTGGTATTCAACTATTCATAATTCATAAAACAATTTACTTGTATTATTTAAAGTGTGTGCCCTAAGTAAAATCCTTATTTAAAAACACGGAAATTGTTTTATCAATTGTCACATGTAGGATAGAAGGAATTTTCTTCCAAAATGATCTGAAGTTAAACCTTGTTCGGAGCTTTTGTCGTGGAGCGGCATTAAATTGGTCATTGGTCAATCCTTGTTCAAAGAATCAAAGTCTATTGGGATCATTTGGTGCGTAAGTAACTCTAGTATCAAATTAACTTGAACCCAATCCAAACCAAGCTTTTAAAGTAAGTTGAGAACCTAACCCAGCCAATCAATCAACCCATCAGAAATGATCTAAGACATCGAAGTGGAGTGCGTTGGGTTTGTTTCGTTGGATTGGCGTGTTGGATTATTGCACAATCAACACGCATGGTTTGTCGTTCCTCTTGGTTATTTCCAAGACTTGCTAATCAAAGTAAAGTCGTGCACAATTGGTGCACTTATTAGTACATTGAATGAAGGCAGATTTCTTTCTCGGGATTGTTTGTCTCGTGATTCTATTTTTATTTTTTGAGAATCTCTCATGCTTTTATTTTGGTTGAAGCTTGCACTGATCAATTTGTATATTTTATATTTTTGCTAAATGGAAGAACTTGTATTTCCAACAAACAAGAAGTCAAGAATTAAGCAATACAAATACAGACAAAGAGAAAGCCCAAAACAAATGGTTAAAAAAAGAAAAAAAAAGGCAGACCAGTCTGATTTGAGACCTGTCAGAACACTCTCGGGCAGATCTGGCATTTATCTTAAAATTCTTATAGCTTCACTGGGACAGAGTACTGTATAAGAACATGTTTGGTAATGGTACCCCATTTGTAAAACAGTTCATTCAACTTAAAAAAGAAAAAAAGAAAAAAAAAGAAGTAAGTCCCACTAATCTATCACTTGTTTGGCCATTATTTCCTGAAAATCGTTTTCAGAGAAAACTGTTCTCATTAGTACCCTATTGTTGTTTTCTGGTCCTTTGGACCACGTTGAAAGCAAATCTGAATTTCAGCCTTGCTAGTCGCTTCTAAATCACTTTGCGTGCAAGATTGAAGCAACAGCACTTACTATCTTACATTCCTTTAGAAAGACGTAAATTAAAAAAAAAAAAAAAAAAATCCCCACTGTTATTTATTATTTATGCACTCATCCTTCTCATATAATAAGACCCAAGTAAGACTCATCACATGAGAAAGCCAGAAAGGTGATGCCACAAATTAGCAAATAGTGATATTGAAAATAGCACCATCTTAAAATGTTTTGAGTCTTTATCAGCCGAATTTGCAATTTACCATCTTGATCAACAAATTTAATGGTCAAGTTCATACATGTTCATACGTGACTTAGAGATCACCAAAAAAAAAAAAAAAAAAAAAAAAAATATATATATATATAATTATAATTTAGCTTCCAACTTAATTGGGATTACTATTACCCACAAAAATAAATAAATTTGAGCCTAACTAATGATTTAACCAAAACAAAAAATAAGAGAAAAATAATAAAATTGAAAGAGACAAAATTAAAGAAATATTTTCAAATAACTTCTAATTCTTTTCAACTTTTTATTTTTAGAGAAACAAACACACACATACAAGAAAAAGAGAGACAAATGAGTTTTAATATAAAGACACACACTATTACTCTACTCAAAAATTATGGTAATTTTTAAAGGAAGGTAAGACAAGTTATCCCCTCAAAAATCATGATAACTTTTAAGGGAATGTCACAAGCTATCTCCAAAGTAGTCTAAAAAAAATATAACCTTGACGTGAAAATAGGGTAAAAAAAAAAATTAATTAGGAATGACTATATTATTGATATACAAAGCTTACACGTCTCAAAAACTCAAAGTTCTTTGCAACATAGCTCGATCTGCTAAGTTCGAACAACTACTATTCCTCCTCACATTACATGACCCCACAACCACCATCACCTCAATACACACGTCATGGTGGTTCCCCACCGTTGATCTTCTTTCATCAGACCCACTCACACCCTGATCACACTTCTCCTCCTTCACACCCAAACCTTCCTCCCCTTCAAATAACCTGCTCGACCGGCAAACCGGGCAGGTCACGTGACCCGAAAGCCACGCGTCGACGCACTCGGGATGAAACACGTGCTTGCAAAAAGGTATCATCTTGACAGCCTCGTTTTCCTCGAACTCGCTCAGACAAATCGCACAATCTATCTGGTACTTCTCGTCCCCACGGTAAGAGTACACCGGCAATGCCCGAACGGTCTCGGGGTCCACTCCTACGCTCTGATTATTCGTCCTACTTGGAAGATCAGACGGCTGAGAAGAATTCCTCGCCCCCCAATGATCATCAGACGAGGAAAAATCGCCTGAGACGCGGCGTAGGTAGAAAGAGTAGAGCCCCATACACAAAAGCCCGACTATAAACACGGCCAAAGTGAAAGCCATAGAGCTATACAGTGGGTGATGAATAGGTGGCAATGTGGGTGGCGATGAGGATGACGTGGCGAGGTTTGATTGGTTGGGTAAGGATTCATAGTTTGGTAGTTGGAGTAGTTTTCGGTTCAGGGTTTTCATTGTTTAGAAGAAAGACTACTGAAAAAGAGTTGAAACTTGAAACTTCTGAAAGGAGTTAAAGACTGAGAGGCTTTGTTTAGAGGCAGGGAGACAGAAATGTAGGATTTATTTATATATGCGTTTCTGCGGGTTTAGGTTTTTATTTTTTTTATTTTTATAATGACGGTTTCAACTTTCGAGTGTGTTTTTGGGGGATTGAGCCCTTTATATCTTTATTTTATACAGGTCTGGTTTTGGATAAGGTGAGAGTGAGAGAGTTCGTGACCGAGCAGGAGAAGGTGACGTGGCAAGTGATATGGGGTCGGCTTTGGTGGGTCCCAACACAGTCAATGAAGCTTGTTGATTAACGTGTGAAGTTGGGTTGTTGTCCTTTTATTTATTTATTTATGTTGTGGACAAGGCCAATGTCTAGAAGTGCATGTGAACGGTGGTCTAAAGCAGTATTGAGTTTTGTATTAGGAAACTAATTACTTTTGCCGAAGATGACCAAGAAAAGTATTAACTCAACGTTAAAGAGCAATGTTATGGTTGTCATCCAAATTAGTAATACTTGTTTTACAAATTAAACACGTGTATTGGTGGTCCAATTAGCAGCTTTTACAGCTAATATTTCTAGTTTATTTTGGGTATTTTGTTTTATATAAAAAATTATAGAAATTGATAGACCTTAAATGTTAGCATGTGATAGATTTAACTAGATAACAATTATGGCCCATTGGGCTAATTTGTTTCTTTCAAATCAAAATCTTTACCTTATGCATTCAGCAAATCTTTTATCTTATGCTCTTAATCAATCAATCAAAATTTTATCTCACAAATGGACAAGATACCGATATTCTTTTGGAGGATGATGTCCAACATTCACAAGTTATATTGCTGTTTCTTAAAAAAAAAAAAAAAAAAAAAAAATAAAAAAAAAAAGAAAAAAAAAAAGAGTTATATTACCGGTACCTAGTGTTGGATATGTTTAAAACTTTTAAACCCTTTTCTTAGAAGCCCAAGTATGTGTTTAGCTAGCCCGAGCCCATGATGAAGCAAGTCAGCCAGCACATGGAGAATTAGCAGAAACAAATCCCTAATATCATCTATTCCCTTTCATAAAACCTCTGATTTGGGCAGCTCCGGTGTCAAGGGAATGAAATCCCTCAAATCACTCCTTTATTGGTAGAATTTCTTAAGTCCACCGTCCTCTTTCTTTCCTTATTCACTCTTGCAAAATTCGTTACTTTCAACATCCAAAAAATACTCGCCGCAATTAGGGAATTCTCTATGGAAAGTAAATTGCAAATGAAGCCAGCCAATTGTGTAAGTTTGGTTAATTTTTTATTAGCTCTTCTATACAACCAAAAAGGTCGCTCCTCTTTTCAAATGGGCGAGAAGCAGGAAAACAAAATTAGAGTTCATCAAATATACTATTTCCTATATTTTTCTTCACTCTTTATATTGGGTATCTAAGGACAAGTTCAAAGTTCTGTTTATGAGTGCACATTAATAGAACTGTCGTTGTTTCCTGGAGAGCGACTGCCTGAGCCATATGCATCGATGGAGTCATTCCAGTGGGGGCAAAATCGCTTCTTTAGGACAGCGGATTAAGTTCCGTGCCTCAGCTTAAATCGATAAGTTTATATCTCTCTACACTCTCATCTTATATCTCTAATCTGCTTTGTATTTGTTAATTAATTTGGGCAATTTTCAAACTTTATTTCCAACACCTAGTACCTACCGTATTGATATGATGTATGGTATTGATCACTAACCAATATTGATATTATCTTAAAACACTCGAAGTATCGAATTATATTGGTTATACTTGGGTTTTTCAACTGTTTTGGTCCTTACAAGAAAAATAATAAAAAGTATTATAAAGCATTAAGTTGAATTAATAATTTAATAACTTGGGAATATATAAGAGCCTAAAATTAACCGGTATGAAAATATTTCGTTTCTTTGACTAAACTGAAATGACTTTTGGTATGATATTCACTAACTTGCACACAACTTAGATGAAACGGTTCTTTGGAAACTCCGCTTTGGGTTAGGTTTGAACTTTAATTAAAGCTATTCCATTCATATTGTGTAGCACAATCGGTTTTGAGAATATGAAAAAATAATTCAAGTAGGTGAATTAATTTTTAATGAATTGAAAAAAAAGAAAGAAAGAAAAAAAAAGCAGTTGTCTACATCTGCTTTGTAAAATTTTGGAACTTAGTTATATGTGTGCGCATGAAAATTGTAATTTGCCCAACCTTATCTTATGCAATCAGGTTTTCCTACACAACGATTGGATATATATATAAAAAAGAAGCAAATCTTGAAGATACCTTGCATGCCTTCCCACCCATAAAACTAAACTATAGGTGTGTTTGGATACTACTTATTTTACTGAAAACTGAAAATTGAAAACAAAAAAAAAAAAAAAAAAAAAATTCCATGTTACTGTTCACGTTGAAAACACTGTTCATTTACCTTAATGCATTGTTCATGAGGCGCTGGTTTAAAAAAAAAAAAAAGGGCAAAACGCAAAACGTGGATGTGGGATCCAAACAATGTCCACAAAATTGGCTGCACAATTGCCAGATCTTAAATATTGAGAAAAAAAGGATATCCATGTAATTTAAATGTAATATTAGTTAAAAAAAAAAGTAATATTAGTATTATACCCGTACATTGCATATATGACTTAATTTACAATTATATGAATAATTCAAAACTATGTTAAAATTAGTAAACTTTAATAAAGTTACATGACAAAGAAAAAAATATTGATTTTACTTTGTGTAACACGTGCATATATTGAGTCAATTGGCGTAAGCACAATATATGTGATATTTAAATTTTACAATATTAAAATAATTTAAATTTTTTTAAAAAAAAATTACACCAAACCTTTTGTAATGTAACTTTATTTGAAGTAGAAGTCGTTTCTTTAAACTTAGGTAATAGAGTTTTACATATAAAGTAAATTATTGGTTATTTTGGTAATAAAATTTTAGTTGAAGTTTCTTAATCGTTAGAGAGGTTTGCGTAGAGTAAATTATTGCTAGTAGAGTGTAATATCATGTAAATTATCTTAATAAGAATGTAGACACTTGTTGCCAAAAGAAAATAATTGAAGAGGGTGAAAATTAGAGGTGACAGATTCATTTAGAGGGACTTGACGGTGCTGGATAGATTTGCTCATATTGGATGGATCCTATGTGAATGAACTAAGGTGGGTGGATCAAAGAGCCACGTGGCGCATAACTGGTCATTATATGGTCTCCAAGAAACCCTAAATGGAAACGACTTGCATCGCATGATAAACCCTAGTCTACAGAGTCCCAATATGAATAGAATTCCAACATTAGGAGGAACCTGGAATATACACATCAATGAAGATCTTCCTTATAAGGAAAAGACTTGTTATGCAAGTATGAGAGTTCGATTCTACACTACTATAAAAACCCAAAGACCCTCAGAAAACAGGTACGCACAATTCACCTTAGCTCTGGCACTCTAGAGTTGTAGAAAGGTTTTCTGATTTAACCTTTGGAGGGTCTTCGGCTGGTACCACATCGGTACTCTCTTAGGGTTTTCTCTTTGTGTTGGGCAGGGATTGTTTCGAGTGTACGAGAATTGTGTGGCTTATTGTTGCTTCTTCGGCATCATCAATAACTATTTTTTTTAATGTTAAATATTAGCATTGATACACTATAGTATAGATGCGGAAGCGAAAACATAAACTATAGAACACAAGAATACACGAGGGTTACGTGGTCCAGCCTAACGGCCTACATCAACAGAAGAAACTCTAAAGGGCTACATCTTTAATAGTTAATGAGATTGTAGACACTTGTCAAAAAAAAAAAAAATGATGTAACCATAATTTCCACTATCCAACTTTTATTATATACTATATGGCAAGTAATGAGTTATGGTATTACAATTTTTTTTCTTAAATAATTATAGCACTAGAAAGGAATAAAAAAAAAAAAAAATCCTTATTATGTTGGTTCTAGTGAAATTTATTTAAAAATATATGAACCTATCTTTGTTCTTTGTGCGATCTTGAAACTTCCAATTCAGATACTAGATTGAGCTAAAGAGGTTTAAAGCCTATGCTATGGTTGTCAAAATCGTGATTTGGATCGTAAGATCACACGATTTTACGATTTCATCTCACCAAAATGTTTAGGATTGCACTAGAATCGTAAAAATGGTAGGATCGTATGGGATCCTACTGATCCTACAAAAAACATAAATTTTTGTTTTATTTTTTGTTTTGTTTTGTTTTTTATTTTTATTTTTATTTTATGGGATAAATTTTTTGGTTTGATAAAGCATTAAGAGTTTTTATTTTTTTATGTTGGGGTGGTATGACTTTTTCTTTTATTTTTATAAAATTATGTTAATCTAAGCAAATGTTTTTTAGTTTCTAGTACACTTGTAATCAAAATGAAGGAATGCTTCATCATTTCTAAATAAAGAATTTGAAGTTGGTTTTGCTACCTTTTAAGCTATACCGTTGTTAAATTTGTTTGTTCAACATACTAATTTGTATTCTAATATTACTAACATATTTTTTATATATAATTTTATCAGTTATGCTTGTATTTGTATATTGATTGATTGATTTTTTTTTTTTAGCATGCTCTTTAATTGTTGTTGAGTGGTATAACTTAAATAATTGAGTGTGAAATTATATCTTGATGTCTTTTGCAACTCTATTATACAAATATATAATGTCTATATAGATGATGAAATGGAAGATGATAATTAAGAATTTAGGACGGTAGTTATAAGAACTTTAGAATGAAAAAAAATTAAACATTCACTTTACCTTAATATTTATCTTACTTTTGAATTTCATATTGTAGTTAACTAATTTCCATTTGCTAATTTATTTTAGATATCAAACTTGGAACTTAGAACTTGGAAAATATTTTCCATATGTTTTGATAAATATTTTGATATTTGTTTGCTAATTAAACATTTATTGAATTTTTTAGATACATTGGGTCAAAACTTAAATATATTTGTTTTGTTAGTATAGACTTAGCGATGTATGACATGCAAATTATATCATATGATGCAAATATTAGTTTTTTTATGAATGAATTTATATTTTACGTGATTATTTAACATTAAAAGCCATTATCAATGTGTTTTTTTCTTTAAATCTGAAAGTATGTAGGATCTTACGATTCACGATTTGATCCTACAATCTACGATCCCACCGACCTTCAACGATCCTACGTAGGATCTTACGATTTTGACAACCTTGGCCTGTGCTATATACCCAAGGGTTATGCCCTTTTGGATATATACCATTGTCAGTTTCTTTAAGACATTCTCATCTCTTTCAGTGTGTATGTGGGTTAAAAATACTTAGTATTCTCAAAAAAGATACTAGCTAGATTTAGCTCCTTTAATATTTATCATTTATCTAAAAAATAAAAGAAATTACTCCTTCCGACCTACTTTGTTTGTCCTCTATTCCATTTTGGGATATCCCAAAATATTGTTCTGTTTCTAAAAATAAAAGTTATTAATTTACTAATGTTCCTATTATGCCCCTATTAATTTACTAATTCAATTTTTTGATAAATTTATTTAAGGATAGTTTTGGAAACTTATACATTTTTTAAAGGTAGACAAGACAATAAATGATGTTCTCTTAAAAAGTTTAATTTTTCAAACAGGACAAACAAAGTGGGATGGAGGGAGTATGTTTCAATTTGATTCAAAGAACTGAAGAAATAAAAGACTATTATTTATTATACATTTTTATCTTTGGATGACCAAGAGTCATGACTGTCATCCAAATAGGACTTTTAATTTTTAATTTATTTTTTGTTGTAACAAATAATACATGCGGGTAATGGTAGTCCAATTAACACATATTATGGTTAATATATGTGTTGAGGACTCTTTTTTCGCCCCACATGACACTACTTCATTGGCAACCCATGCCACATTAGAATATTATTGATTTATTGGGTAAATCTCTTTAAAGGCCAAAATAAGCTCATATCTCATTCAACTACATGGATTAGGCTCACATGGGCTGTGAGATCCTTACTTCAAGAGGCAGATTCATGTATTGGGCTCACACAATGAATCAAAACTCACGGCCCATATTACCTTTCTCATATTCATGGAAAGTGGCTTTTTCAACAAAAAGCCATATTCACACAAAACGACAACAAAATCCAAGGTACGTCATCTCATCTTTGACTTATGATCCAAGCTCATGAGTTTCTTCGGGGAAACTTTGGGAGTCGTGGTTTGGAGGGCCAAGAGGTATGTTTAGTAAAACTCCAGTGGTTCAAAGTTGATAAAAGAAACATGTGACTTGGCATGTCTTCTTCAACTCCTTGAACTCTGATGAGTACATGTGTAGCAGATAACATATGGTAAGCATATCTTATCACATAGCACTTAAAATGATAAGACTCTCCATTGCTCTTTTCCTAAAACTTAACATTCATCGTATGATAAATACTTAATATCTCCAGCCATCTAAATATTGAGAAAATAGCTATTCATTCAATCCCTAGTTGTTGCTATACAAATTTAGAAATTTCATTATATCATTCTACATAAACTACATTACTACTTTCAGCTAAAATCCAACTCAAACACATGACTTAATCTGATTGGCTATCTTTAATCTCCAACTAGAGCAGAGTATTAAATACTCTTCTTGCTCACTAAGATTAAGTCACAACACAATGAGACCTTGACTAAATCTCTAAAACTTCATTAACTATCAACCAACCATTCTATTACTTACTAAAAACGTGTTGTAATGGAACCTTGGACCAAAAACACAAACACCCAAAAAGGAACCATTTCCAGTAGAACCCAAGCAGTGTGCTCAGCACTTGACACCTGGCTGGAACTGATATCATCAGCCTTTTAATGCTCAAATCCCATCAGCCTGACATCTGATCTCATTTGCTTCTGCCTAAGTAACAACTGTCTTATGACAGCTGTAACAACTGTCTTATGACAGCTGTGACAGCTGTCTCATGATAGTTGTCACAGTTTTTCCTAACAGCTGGGATAACATTTTCAGAACAGTTGTGAGAGCTGACCCAGTAGCCTGAGCATTACTAATTTTTTCTCATTTGGCTAAAACAAAACCAACTAAAGTAACTATCTTTTTCTTGCCAAAATATTTTCCTTTTCTACTACTCTTTCCCAGCAGCTCTTACCCAAAATAGCAAGAACATCTTAAACCTAAACATACCATTTTTGGCCAAATCTTAAGATGGATTTTTTGAAGATTCATTGCTAGTTGAGACAGATTTTGGCTGAGATTATTTGCTAAATACCCTTTTAAACTCAGCTCTAAGGGGAACTCTTCAGAACACCTTAAAGAGGGACACCAATGGAGGAGAACTCTTTCATAAACTTTCCTATTCTTTCTCCCTTTAATTATTTTCTTAAGCTCTTAATGAAGTACTGAGCTTCTGGTTTTTTAGTTCCCAAATTAAAAACTAAACTCGGCCCTTAACCCATAAATGCCCTTCATAAGCCCTCATACATCCTCCAGCAAAAAATTCCAGCAGTTTTGCTAAACACACTACAATATTATTACTCTCTTATACTCATTATCTCACTCTCATATTCTGAAAATACATATATTTTGCTGCTCATATCTCTAAACATCTCTTTCTTCATTTCTCTTACACAATCTCATACACACTTACTACACCATTACATATAACACACTACAACTCTTCTAAACTCCACTCTCATACCCTCTCACTTAGAAATTCTACTGTTTTGCTGCCCATAAACACATCTCCATACCCTTTTCTTAGAAAATCTTTCATCTTGGAAAGTAATCTCTACAACTTCTCCAGAGGTTATAATCTCATATTTTTACTATCTTTAGCCTCCATATCTCTCATACTTCCATATATCATACCTATTACGAATATTACATTTCACAAAACATCTATATCTTTTACTATCTCCACGCTTCTCAAGAGATATCACATACTCATACCAAAAGCCTTTCTCATGGANTCAAAGACTTGGGTTTTGTAGGAGGTATATGTACTTGGTGCAATGGTCAAGAGGAGAATAAGACAACATGGGAAAGGTTAAACAAAGCCGTTGCCACTATGGATTGGATTGAGCTTTTCTCAGCCACAGAGGTTGTGCATTTGGAGTGTGGATCCTCAGATCACCAAACCTATAATTATTTTTCCTAAAGGAATTCAAAAGAAATGACGGAAGCCATGGAGATTCAAAAAAATGTGGCTAGAAGATCCAGGGTGCAAAGAGATTGTTAATTTGGCTTCGGGTAGGTTTTTTTGGGGAAGCCTGATTGATCAAGTGGAAGGGAAAATTCAGAGTGTCAGGCAAAGCTTAATCGGTGGAGCTGGCTAAATTTTGGGAACATTACCCCGACATTGAAAGAGAAAAAAGAGCAACTTAGGAGGGCCTAGGAGATGGCAATCAGGGGTGGGTCGATGGATGGAGTTCGTCGATTGAAATCCAAGATTAATGGATTATTGATCAAAGAGGAAAATATGTGGAAACAAAGATCAAGGGCTTTGTGGTTGCATGAGGGAGATCAAAACACAAAATTTTTTCACAATCGTGCTTCACACAGATATAGGAGAAATCAGATTGAGGAGTTGATGTTGCGGGTGTGGTGTGCTCAAATGAAGAGGAGATTGCACATATACTAATCACCTACTACCAGGACTTATTCCATTTGGCCACTCCATCAAACATGGATCAAGTTGGTTTTGAACTCCATGTTAACAGGAGAATTTGTGAGGGCAAAGGTGGATGAAGCTTTGAAGCAAATGGAACCATTAAAAGCACCAGGACCAGATGGACTACCTCGTCTCTTCTTCCAAAAGTTCTGGCCAACTATTGGAGAGGATGTCTCACAAGCGGTCCTCACTTGTTTAAATACAGGTTCTATCCCATCTACTATAAATCGTACTTTTATCACTCTCATTCCAAAAGTTAAGAATCCATCTATAGTTTCAGATTTTTGACCTATTGCCCTTTGTAATATTATTTACAAATTTGTCTCTAAAGTTGTTGCAAACAAGTTCAAAAAAATTTTACCTAACATTATTTCTAAATCCCAAAGTGTGTTTCAATCAAATAAAACTATTTTAGATAATATCTTAGTGGCTTTTGAGATGTTACATCAAATGAAGACTTAGAAATCAAAAAAAGCAGACTTCATGACCCTTAAGCTAAACATGAGAAAGGCATACGACAGAGCGGAATGGAAGTTCTTGATTGAAGTTATGAGAAAGGTGAGTTTTTGTGAAATATGGATAGCTCTCATTTTTGAATGCATCAGCACAATCTGTTATTCTATTTTTGTAAATGGTGAGCCAAAAGGGGAAATTTTTCCTACAAGGGGATCCTCTCTTCCCATATCTCTTTCTTTTGTGCTCAAAAGGGTTGGATAGAATGCTTTAAAAGGCACTGAGACTAGATGGACTACCTCCTCTCTTCTTCCAAAAGTTCTAGCCAACTATTGGAGAGGATGTCTCACAAGCGGTCCTCACTTGTTTAAATACAGGTTCTACCCATCTACTATAAATCGTACTTTTATCACTCTCATTCCAAAAGTTAAGAATCCATCTATAGTTTCAGATTTTCAACCTATTGCTCTTTGTAATATTATTTACAAATTGGTCTCTAAAGTTGTTGCAGATAGGTTCAAAAAAGTTTTACCTAACATTATTTCTGAATCCCAAAGTGCGTTTCAATCAAATAAAGTTATTTTAGATAATATCTTAGTGGCTTTCGAGATGTAACATCAGATGAAGACTCAGAAATAAAAATTAAAAAAAAAAAAAAAAAAAAAAAAGCAAACTTCATGACCCTTAAGCTGGACATGAGGAAGGCATATGACAGAGTGGAATGAAAGTTCTTGATTGAAGTTATGAGAAAGATGAGTTTTTGTGAAACATAGATAGCTCTCATCTTTGAATGCATCAGCATAGTCTATTATTCTATTTTTGTAAATGGTGAGCCAAAAGGAGAAATTTTTCCTACAAGGGGAATTCGGCAAGGGGACCCACTCTCTCCATAGCTCTTTCTTTTGTGCTCGGAAGGGTTGAATAGAATGCTTTAAAAGGCAACAAGGGAGAAGTCTATAAGGGGTTATTCTTTATGTAAGAATGACCTCAGATTACTCACCTATTTTTTGCAGATGATAGTTTGCTATTTTGCCAAGCAAGAGTGGAAGATCTACAAGCCATTCAACACATCCTATCGGTGTATAAGCAAGCGTCGGGGCAACAAATAAATCAAGGCAAGACTACATTGTTTTTTAGCAAAGTTGTAGCTAAAGAGAAGAAAGAGGAAATTCTAAATTTCCTAGGAGTCCTGGAGATTAAGGAATATAAAAAATACCTCGATTTGCCAACAGTTGTGGGGAGAAAAAAAAAAAGGAGCCTAAACTACATCAAGGAAAGAGTGTGGAATAAATTAAAAGGATGGAAGGAAAAGCTTTTATCTCAAGTAGGACAAGAGGTGTTACTAAAAGCAGTGGTCTAGGCTATCCCAACTTTCACCATAAGTTGTTTCAAACTGCTAGTGGGACTATGTAATGATATTGAGATGCAAATACGAAAGTTTTGGTGAGGGGAGTGTGGTGGTCAAAGGAAAATTCACTGGAAAAATTGGGAAACATTATGCAAACCCAAGTCAGATGGAGGAATGGGGTTCAAAGATTTGGCTAAATTCAATGGAGCCATCTAGGGGAGGCCATTTGTGTTCGCGTGTCGGATTCGTGTCGTGTTAACTCTTGAGTATTTGACTGTATAGGTCAACACTAACCCGACATGTTTATTAAATAGGTCAAGATTTATCAACCCTAACACTACCTATTTATTAAATGGGTCAATCATGTCGACTTATTTATCAGATTTTATCAAAATGAAAAAATATATATTTATGAAAAAACAAACAAAAAAAAATATTTTTAATATAAAATTCAAAACTAGCGAGTAATTGCAACACAAATAAAGAATCAAAACTAAAGCATATCTAAATATCACAAATAATCAATCACAATATGTTAAAGAAAATAAACCACAACAACTAATGTACCTAGAGTTTGATGGGTATGTTAGGAAAATGTCATTTAATTAAATGGGTCAAATGAGTTTCATATGTTGAACACTAACCCAACCCATCTAATAAACGGGTCAATCGTGTCAACCCGAATATGACACGAACCCATTAAACCTCAACCCATAACATGCTAATTTTGTGTCATGTCGTGTTGGGTTCACGAGTTGTGTCCAATTTTGCCACCCCTAGAGCCATCCTAGTGCAAAATACTTCCTCTCAAGTTCGGTTTTTGATGCATAGAGCTCTAAGAGATCCTATGCTTGGCAAACCATCCTCAAAGCAAGATCGGTTGTTGAAAATAGGATGATGTGGAGAATTGGGATGGTAACAAAACCCGAGTATTTTATGATAACTAGTAAATTGCTCGTGTGATGCACGGATAATGTTAAATGTTTTATATAAATTTGTTTTAGGAAAATATTATGCATATATTATAGTAGATTTATTATAAAACTTTGTTAGTAATGAGTTCAACATAAAAAGTAATAATTATAAATTGCACACATATATCTATTATAATTATTTTGTTCAAGTAATGAGCAATAATTAAAACAACTTTGGAGTAATATTGTATAATAAAAGTTGATAAAAGCATATTAATTCATTCTATATTATTGATTTTTATTATGTGATGTAATAAAAAGCCTCGTTACGAAATCTTTTTTTCTTTTTTTGTTTCTTCAATGCTTTGTCATTGCGGTATGGTGACGCTTGTTATCATCATCAATTTCTCCATCTTCAACGTTCGAAGTTTAGTCCATCAATATTTGTTCAATTTTTGAGCTTTCATCACTTTTTCCTTTTGTTGCATCATTTATGTTAATCACTAACGAATTGGCACCGGGAGATTCTTGATTGGATCTTACAAAGTTCGGACTTTTTCACTAAGATTTTTCGTAGATATTTGCATTTATGTTAAATTTCAATGATGTGACAGTTTTTTGTAAATGTTTTTTTTTTTATTTTTTATTTTTTATTTTTTATTTTTGTTAATTTTGGAATAGTGCAGCAAAAAGAATTAATATAGCATATTGGATTATGTATATTTTTTTTCTTCCATACCTTTTTGTCATTTGAAGGTGTATCAAAAATCTTAGCAACTATGTAATTTTCAAAACCACCCTTTAGATTGAATTCATTCAAATGATGTAGGAAAATCCTTTTTTTTTTCCTATTTTTTTTTTCAAATCACGTGGGATTCCTTCTCCAATATCAATAGTTTTACAATAATTTAAATAAATTGTACCTCAATTTATTTTTCAGCAAGATCTCTTGTAGATTTATTTAGGATTTTCTTGACATCTCGTTCAAATATCACAAAATTTGTTTTGTCAGTTGCATCAAAAACTTCAATTTGAATCCTGTATCTGAAGTAGTTTGCAATTGTGTATATATATATATATATATTAGTTATAGTGAGATAAATATATTATAAATGTTTGGAGAGTATGTAGTTAATGTGAGTGCCTTTAACTTTGGGATAGAAAGATTTGTTTTTCTTTCGCATTTTGCACACCAAAATGATCCTACTTGTGGTTTGACATTCCTTTCACAAAGTACACACAAAATGTAATACCAACCTATTGTTGTATTAATGTTATTTATTATTGCAATACCCTAGCAGTTCGCATCTTGCAATGAACTTTGAAATTAATATGTATTATTTTTCTAATGTAAATAATATGATGTACCATTTTTTTTTTACGTAAACGATGAGTATAATTTGAAATGATTAACAAACCTGTCTCCTAGGATCTCATTCAATGCATTTTATCTTTACTATTGTCTTCATATTATTTAAAGATAAATCCTCTTATGAAAATTGTTTTGCATGTATTTTTTATATTTCTTGTATAGGATCAAGTTTTTTACCATTCCTATCATTGAATTTTTTTTATTTTTTTAAAGAAAATATTAATTTAATGGCATTTAGTGAAATAGTATAAATTTAGAAATATGCACTTGTCAATTATTTCAGCAATCTTAATGGTCTCAAGATTTATATATGTTTTTGTTGCACTAGTCGATGACAAAGAATTTGTCTGCTTAAATTGCATAGAACATTATTAATAGACAAAAGCATATTGAATTGAAATTGGGGGAAAATGGAGACATGATTTCATGAGAATGAGATTTTTTAGAAGTAGCATCTATACGTGGGGTAGAAAGAAGAGAGTTTGTAAGAGGATAAGAGTTTTTGCTTTGATTTACATGTGGGAAGGGTCAAACTTGGGTCATAATATGTAAGGTAATAACTAGGCTTGAGTTTTTCATAAGGTTTGGTCTACTTTTAAAAAGTATTCCATTTTGTAGTGAATAACTTTTGGTTTAATTGGTCTAATTGTTAAGAACAACCCATATTTTATATAATAATAAAAAGAAGTTACTATGATATATTGGGTAACAGTAAAAGAAACTTAATAAAAAAGGGTGAAAAATATTAAATTAATATATAATAGTAAAAATAAGTTACTATGATCTATGGATAACAATAAATAAATAAATAAATAAAAAACTTAATGAAAAGAGGTAAAAAAATGCTAAATGCTAATTGTCAAGAGCAACCCATATTTATATAATAATAGTAAAAAGAAGTTACTATGATATATTGGGCAACAGTAAAAAAAATAAAAAATTAAGAAAAAGAGGTGAAAATGCTAAATTTATATAATAGTAAAAATAAATTACTATGATTTATTGAGTAATAGTAAAAATAACTTAATGAAAACATATAAAAAATGCTAAATGCAACATTAGAGTGCCACGTGGCAGAACTTCGTGAACTCTCACATGAGCTTTCTGCTTTTATATGTATAATAATAATAATAATATTAATATTAATTAATTGATTGGATCCCCGGTTTGTTTCCATTGAAGGCAACAGCTCGAAATCAGGATATTGTGGATTATTCCACAGTTTCTAGCCTCATTGATTCTAAAATAGGAGATTGGAATAGGCAGCTGATGGATCATTTAATCTCACCTTTTGTTGCACAGAGAATAAAAGCTATACCATTGTGCAGGACAATGCAGAAGACTGCATAGTTTGGCCCCGAAGCAGGAATGGAGACTACTCGGTGAAGACAGGGTATCAGTTACTCGGTGAACTAGAGAACAGAGGAGCAACGTCGGGCTCAAGTCAGGCAACACAAAGGAGTTTTTGGAATGGTATTTGGAAGTTTAACATTCCAAATAAAATAAGAATTTTCTATTGGCAAGCATGCACCGATTCACTACCGACTTTGAAGAATTTGCACCGCAGGAAAGTATTAGACTCTCCTCTATGCAACTCCTGTGGTAAAGTCAGATGAAACAACGCTCCAGCTAGGGTCCTGATTTCAGCGAGCTACGTCCAGTTCCCCCCAGCAACCCGTTTCAGTCACGGACCTGATCTGTAGGATTGGACAAGAATGGAAAAATGTGGAGCTGTTCACGGTATTGGCATGGCTCATTTGGTGTAGGAGGAATAAATGCCACTTCAACGAGCCTAGCTTACCACCTGAGAAGCTTCTCGATGCTACCTCCAACTCACCGGCAGAGTTCCAGACCAAACGGACTGACAGACAAACGCAACATAAACCAGCTACTCCGAGATGGCAACCACCACCGAGGGACACCTACAAAATAAATTATGATGGTGCTGTCTTTACGGAGTTAGAAGAAGCTGGAATAGGAGTAGTGGTTAGGAATGAAATGGGCGAGGTGATGGCTTCCTTAGCTGAGAAGATCTTTATGCCATCGGGTGTGGGAGTTCTTGAAGCCATGGCAACTAGGAGGGCAATTATTTTTGCTATGGCGTTGGGTTTTCATCGATGTATTATTGAAGGAGATTCAAAGATTGTGTTTAAATCTTTAACAAGAGATTTTCCTGATTGCTCTAGTTTTGGTCATATAGTTAAAGATGGTAAGTCTATAATCGGTTCTCTACAAAACTGTCCTTTCTCTTATGTTAAGCGGCAACTGTCATTTCTCTCATGTTAGGCGGCAAAGTAATGCAGTTGCCCATGTCTTAGTTAGGAGGGGTAAGAAGCCCTCCCCTTTCTATGCGTGAATAAAATCTATTCCACCCGACATTTCTTTTTTAGTTCATTGATATAACTCCTTAATTTTATTATTAATAAAGTTCATAAGGTTCTTTTTCTCAAAAAGAAAAAAATTAATTTTTTTAGCAGGTGTTGTTTGGAACAAAACTTTGTCATTTCTTTTTATGTGTATAATTTCTTCTTTTTAGATTTTTAGGGGAAAAAAAAAAAGTTGCCGAGGAACTTTTTTTCTTGTACTGGTCAAGTTCAAGTAATACCCATACTTGACCTACCGAGCTTAGGTCTGGGGAAAAACCTGCACCACTCCCCTGATCCCCCTAACAGGGTAGGTAAAACCTGTCCCATTTAGATCAGGACAACCATAAGCTTATGGGTTTTGCCCATCCCTAGGCATACAATATACCACACAATAAAATTTCATTTTCGTAGGTAATCCTCCAATTGAATTGAGACCAAGAGAGGGATTGTGAGAACATTAGGTAGAATATAAAACATGATAGAAAATACATATATTGAGCATATTATATAAAATAAAATAAAATAAAATCTATACATCAGATATAGAGAGAATGAAAAAGGTTAGTTATAAAAGTCTTTCAAGTTTTATCTCTGCAAAGAGATTAACAAATAAAATTAGGATAAACTATGTATTTGGTTTCTATTCTTTACATCATACTTCAATTTAGTCCCTAATTTTTCAATTGTATCAATTTGGTTCATAAATTTTTATTGTTGTGTCAATTTAGTTTTTGCCGTTATCTCTTAGATGGAAATTGCTAACGTGACAATAAACTAATTTTTTATTCTGGTCGTTTGTCACGTCAACAATTTCTATCCAAAAGATAACAACAGAGATTAAATTGGCACAGCACTGAGAGGTTAGGGACTAAATTAAAATATGATATAAAGAATAGGAACCAAATACCTAATTTACTCATAAAATTAAAACCAATTATAAAATGGTGAACTCTGAGAAAGGTAATTACAAGGTATAAAAAGACAAACAAGTTAAGAACCAGATATCAAGATCAAGGTCACTGATTTTCATCAATAAAGCAAGATGGCCTTATATACAAATTTCTGCCAATCACTTTTTTTCCTAAATCCCAGTGGAGTAAAATTGAGGTTATAAAGAAAGGAGTAAACTTTTTGCACCAAAACTTAAGACAGTAAGAAAGTTCAGGCTTGTTCTCTCCTTGTCCCAGAGTTGATTAGCAGTAAGCTGCTGCAGTATCTTTTTATAGATTGTGTCTTTAGTACTGGATGTGAGAAACCTCTTGTACGTTTGCATGAGACCTCCAAATCCAAAATGATACGGTCGGGAGCAATCTTGGATTCATATGGCACAAGAACATATCAGTAGGCGCAAGCAACTTGCTTGATGAGCAAATCTAACCAGCGTCTCTAGGGATATTTCCAATCAAATTGGGGACCATTGAAACCATTTACTGCATTAAGAAACCCATTAGCCAATTCTTGTTGCTCAAGGTTCATGTTAGCATCCTGACGCATCAATGGCACGCCTACCCTTCCAGTCAAAGTGCCATAGTTATTCCCCATGGCAGTCCTCATTCCACTAGCGTTGTTAGAAAGACCAATGCTACCACTCTGGTTTCCAAATCTTCCACAAGGAAGACCTGAATTGTTCTTATTGACAATTCCATTCCCCACTAGGGAGTTGGTACTGGTGAGTGCACTGCTATGACAGTTCACATTGTTCATATTACTCCCCAAGGATCCAACAGAGACCAGGCTACTGTCTCCATTATACTGTGATGAATTCATTATTTCTTGTAGGATTTTCTCAATAGAGCTCTGGGATTCATTTAGGTTGGCTTCTGACTGAGATGAATGCTGTAACGGTATTTGCTTCGGTGAATTTGCTAAATTGATACGGTGGCTTGAAGTGGCCGATACTGTTAATGCATTATGAGAGGTTTGGGGGGGATTATAGGAAGAGGATAAAGTTGGAGATAAGAAGGGAGAAGAGGGATTGAGTTGGTCTGGAGGCATAGTGGTTGAGGACCCTGCAGATGGAATCTGACCAGGGGTCCCAGCATAAGGACTGCTTGGAGTGTTCATTTGATATTCATGCCGAGAGTTCATGGAGTTCTCATGGAGAAGCCCAACAACAGAGGTGGCAGAGGTCAAGGTGGATGTTGTGGACTGGGAATTGTTTACACTTGTAACACAATTATTTGAAGAAGGCTGCATGGCAGTTCCCTGTAATGATTGATCATTAATTTTCTCTTCCATAATTTGCTGCTGCTCATCAATTTGCTGAACTGAATTATGAGGCTTAGATAATGAGCTGGCCACACAAGGGAAGTTGGCTAAACTTTCTGGGGAAGAAACAATGGAGTTGATCAGCAATAAATAATTATATACCCATAGCAAGGCATACTAGGTTTGACTCAGTACTAAAGAACAAAGAGAAATTGATCAAGAAAAAGAATAAAAAACTAAATAAAGCAGTCAGACTATAAAAGAAACAATATATAATATTTTTATGAAATCGAATTACCAACTTAACCTTGACTAACATAGTCTGAATCTGCCCAAAATTGTTTATTCGCTTCTTCTGTGTTACTTACCCAAATTTTAGGGCATTGGAAAAACTACATATGACATTCAAAAGCTAAACCCTACCAGAAAAAAGAAGTGAGAAGCTATAAAACCCAATCTATTAGACAAAGAATAAACACTTTTGCATCATTTAAAATCATACACTTTACAAAGAGATAACACACTCCTAATTCATACTACCATTTGCAATAATTTGACGTCTTTAGGCTAACCAAATATGCTACTTCCCTCCTATGGATGGTTCTTAGTCAAAACAAGAAACATTAAACAGCAGTGATTACAAAAGAAGACTATAAAACCAAATGTATAAAGCTTACCTATGGGTCCCTTTCCTGTCTGTTGACTATAATCAATCAGATCCTTCATAACATTAACCACTTCCGCTATCTGTAACCCAGCCAGTAAACATTCAAATGAAGATAAAATCATCTACCAAATCAGTAAAAAATTCACAGAAATCACAGCTCAGTATGATTCATGTAACGTATTAACTTTGCAAATCTCATTATAAGAAGATCGGAACACCAGTACAATTCTCAGTGGGAAATAGATAGAAGACACAGAACTGTGTGTCTCTCTGCTCTAGCCATGTCTAGAAAATCTTCAGTTTGATCCTTTAGAGAGGCCCGGCTACCTCAAATTAGTCAGAAATATTGTTCCTGGTTGATTTTTATTTCTGTTTTGGATCGTTATGGGTGGATTTCGCAGTTTTTTTATTGAATCGAAGTTGTTTCAATTGATGGTGGAGGAAGGTGGGAATTTTTTCTCCCTAAAGATTTTTGAACGGGGAAAGTATTTCATGCAATCAGTTTTTATGGGTAGGAATGCAGCACGTTGGTTAATGCAAAGCTTGGAAAACACAGTGATTGGGGTTAACCCCAAACACTTCTTCACGCTCAAGGAAGGAGACACCGCATACACAGTGCAACAGGGTTCTAACTCGTTTGGGCAATATTTGTTAGTAACAGAGTTAAAAGTTGGCGGAATGAGAAGATCGATCATTATTCCTGCAGGCAAGGTACAACAAGGTTGGAGGGCATTTGGAATTGAATTAAGGAGAATGTTGGAACCTTCTCATTATGCGTTGGGTGCTCCTAAAGCTTTACCGTACAAGTCTAAGTTGGGTTCAGAGATTCACCCTTCTCGGTCTTTTGTTGAAATGGTAAAAGCGTCTATGCAAGTAAGGAAGCATGCACATCAGCCCTCCATTAGAGAGACAGAGAAGATTCAAGTAGTGGAGAACACAACGCCGCCTCTGAGAGATGAAGCTGGGATTCAGGTTATGGCTTTTGAAGTTCCGGCTGATAAAGTTATACCGGTTGCCGTGGCTGGTGTGGAGGGGAGCCACCGTGGTATTAATGGAGATGCTAAGTTTAAGGAGAAAATCCCGGAACAAAATAAATTCAAATTGAATAATTTGAATTTGAAAGAAGTTGATTCTGGTAGGCAGCATCAAATTAGGAGGTCTAGCTGGTTAAGGAAAGGTTTGATTGTGGAAGTAAATGAATTTGGTAAGAGGCGGGTGTCTTCGCAAAGTTATAGGGGTGATAAGCAACCTGTAAAGGGGGTGGCACATGAGGACATTCCTGCCCAGGTTGTTAGTAAGGGAATGGATAATGGGCCTGCTGAAGCCCATGCACTTTGGTTGGGTAATGTTAATAGTTCCTCAGGCCCACTGTTATCTAACGCTTTTATTTTTGAGGCTAGGGCTTGCTCCAAGCATTCCCAAAATGAACCCAGCCCAGGTATTACGGGCTTAATTGTTAAGGATGGTAAAATAGACTCAGACACCTCAGGCCAGAGCTCAATCTCAAACGGTGCGAGTGCTCAGGTGTTCCCAGCGAGCTCCAAGTTTGATTCTCTACCACCAAAGAGGACGGCGATGGCTCCGATGGCCACCTTGGGCTCGATTTTTTCCACATCGGCACCGGAAGTTCCTGGCGGGAGTGGGTCTAGTGTCCAGGTGAGTCCGAGCTGCCTTACCCAGTCCACCACCTTGCCGATATTGGCAGTGGAAGTGGCCCAATCTGCATGCGAGCTGGGTTCATCATCCTTAGCTCCGATATGTCCTTCATTGGAGCCAGTGGAGACGAAGGTGGTGTCTTCAGGGGACCCGCTAGAAAAACTGATGGAGAAGTCATCTCCGGCGGTGACAAAGGATGAGGATAATGACTTATTGGGTCCGGAGGTAAGGGCGACAGCTTCTGATTGTGAGGTGTTATTTAATTCCTCTCCCACTATCAGGGAACTAGTCAGTGATTTAGACAAATCATGGGGTAATTCCAAAGAGTGGATGCTACAATTGCGGGATGGTCGACAAATAGTGATTCCGCTATCTCTATATCGATCTCCAAAGAGTGTGTCGGATTGCTCAATCACTGATGTAGAGACTATAACAGGTATTGATTCTTTTATTAATGACGGTCAGATGGTTAGCTGGGCAGAGGATTGTGATGGGTTAGTTGATTCTTTGTCTATTGTTAATGAGGCAAAGGTAGAGGCAAAGGCAGAGGAGTTGTGGGATTTTGATGAGAGGTTGATGTCTAGGGAGTGTAGTGGTAAGCCTTTAGTTCTGGTACCTTTGGCCACAAAAGTTTCTTTGGAGTTGGAGTGTAGTTTTGAGCTGGGGGGTGGGTGTAAGGAGTCGGTTGATGGTAATAATTTATCACAATGGGTAACAAATCGGATTAAGACTTTTAGAAAATCAGTGGGCACTTCTTTGGAAGGTTTTAAGGAGCAGATTACGGGTTTGCTGCTAGCTATAGAGGCCAGGAAAAAGAATAAAAAGCTTATGGCAGTAGATGATCATATGAAGCCCAGCAAGTCGGGGCAGAAAGGTCAGTGGGAGTTGAAAAATTTATTGACCTCTATGAATGTTGAGATTGGTTCAACGAAATCAAGGAATGTAAGCAAGGAGCGGGTTGTGATGGTTCATCAATGAATTTGAAGATTATTTCTTGGAATGTTAGAGGGCTGAATGATAGGGATAAAAGGCTTCGGGTTCGTAATATGGTCAGGAGATGGGGGCCAGATGTTGTTTGTCTTCAAGAAACCAAAATGAAGCTGATAACTAGAACTGTGATTCGCAGTTTGTGGAGGGGTCAACATGTTGATTGGTCTTATCTAGGCTCTTGTGGAGCTTCTGGAGGGGTGCTACTGATGTGGGATACACGGGTTGTGAATAAACTGGAGGAAGCTATGGGGCGATTTTCGGTTTCTTGTAGATTTACAAGTGTGTCAGATCAGTTTGTCTAGGTGTTTACAGGCGTTTATGGTCCTAATTCTGTGAGAGACAGAAGGTTCTTATGGGAGAAATTATTTGGTTTGAACAGTTGGTGGAATGTTCCATGGTGTGTGGGTGGTGACTTTAATGTGGTAAGGTTTCCTTCCGAGCGTTCTAGTTCTACCTCTTTTACTGCTGCTATGTGGGAGTTTTCCAAATTTATTTCTGAGTAAGGCCTCATTGATATTCCGCTTAAAGGGGAGCTTTCACTTGGTCTAATACTTGTGAAGTTACTTCGAAGGCTAGGCTGGACAAATTCTTGTTTTCTGCAGATTGGGAGGATAAGTTTCCATCTTTCTCTCAACAACGCTTGCCTAGGCTGTTATCGGATCACTTCCCGATTGTTCTTGAGGGTGGTTCCTTTCGAAGTGGTAGGGGGCCGTTTAGATTTGAGAATATGTGGCTTAAAGATGAGGGTTTCGTGGAAAGGGTGCAATCTTGGTGGGAATCTTATAATGTCCAAGGAGCTCCGAGTTTTGTTTTGGTCAATAAATTGAAGTTCTTGAAAAATGATTTGAAGAAATGGAATGTAAAGGTTTTTGGAAATGTTGAAGATCGGGTGAGAAATTTGTGGCAAGAGCTTAGTAATTTAGAGATGATTGAGGATAGTCGAGCTTTATTAGGGGAGGAAAAGCTGGAGTTGGAGAGAGTTCGAGGTGAACTAGAAAAAGTTACTTTGATAGAGGAAATCTCTTGGAGGCAAAAGTCTAGAGTCCTTTGTATTAGAGAAGGAGACAGGAATACCAGATTCTTTCATCGTATAGCTAACTCTCACAGAAGATTTAATTCCATTGATAGGCTTATGGTGGATGGTGAATTGCCCTCATATCCGGAGGCTATAGCTGGTTGTATTTTTCATTTTTATAGGCAGCTATATGCTGAAACTATGGCTCATAGACCGTTATTAGATGATGTGGAGTTCTCTTGTATCTCGGAGGAAGATGCAATTTGGCTAGATAGGTCATTTGATGAGGAAGAGGAGTTTGGGGTGATTAGTGATTTTAAGGGTGATAAGGCTCTTGGCCCGGTTGGATTTTCTATGGCGTTCTTTCAGCCTTGCTGGTGTATTTTGAAGGCTGAAATTATGGCAGTGTTTCAAAATTTTCATACGGCTGTGTTTGAGAAGAGCCTTAATGCTTATTTCCTTGCTCTTATTCCCAAAAAGGTGGATGCTGTGGAGATTAGGAATTTCCGGCCTATTAGCTTAATTGGTGGGATTTATAATATTATTTCTAAGGTGTTGGCCAATCATCTTAGAAGGTTGGCAGATAGGCTTATTTCAGATTCTCAGAATGCATTTGTGAAAGGTAGACAGATATTGAACTCTTTTTTAACTGCTTCAGAATGTGTTGATAGTAGATTGAAGTCAGGTGTTCCAGGAGTGTTGTGTAAGTTGGATGTGGAGAAGGCACATGACCATGTGAGTTGGGGTTTTTTAATGTATATGCTTCAACGCTGTAGGTTATCAGAGAAATAGAGAAAATGGATAATGTGTTGCATCTCTACTGTTAAATTCTCCATTCTGATCAATGAAAGTCCTTCTGATTTTTTTTGGTAGTTCTAGGGGGATTCGGTAAGGGGACCCCTTATCTCCGTTGCTATTTGATATTGTTATGGAGGGTTTGAGTCATATATTGGATGTGGCTGCTACTACTAGTCAGTTCTTAGACTTCTCTGTAGGTAATACGGCTGGTAACTCGGTGATGGTGCCTCATCTTTTATTTGCTGATAACACTCTTATTTTTTGTGATGCTGATCCAACGCAAATAGCTAGTTTGAGAGCAATTCTGGCTAGATTTGAGGAGGTCTCAGGTTTAAGGATTAACTTGGTGAAATCAGAGTTGGTTCCTATAGGGATAGTGCACAATATGGATGTTCTGGTGGCGATGTTGGGTTGTAGGCAATCCTCTCTTCCATTAAGATATTTGAGGCTACCGTTAGAAGCTAAATTTAAGGAATTGTCAATTTGGAACCCTATTTTGGAAAAGATGGAAAGGAGATTAGTCGGGTGGAAGTGGTTGTATCTATCTAAGGGGGGTAAGGTAACTCTTATTAAAAGTACTCTTTCCTCCTTACCTACATACTTCCTTTCCCTTCTGCCTTTACCTGGGAATGTGGCAAATCGTATGGAGAAGTTACAACGAGATTTTCTGTGGAGTGGTATTAATGGTGATTCTAAATTACACTTAGTCAGTTGGGCTCAAGTTTGTAAGCCTCTGCAGGTTGGAGGGTTGGGTATTAGACGATTGAGGAGTTTTAATTCTGCCTTTTTAGGAAAATGGTTATGTAGGTATGGCATGGAGACCGATGCTCTATGGAGGAAGGTTATTAAGGTGAAATATGGGAATCATTGGGGTGGTTGGTGCACGAAAAAGGTGACCAATGCTTATGGTGTTAGGTTGTGGAGACATATTAGGAGTGGTTGGATGAGTTTTTCTAAACTACTTTTGTATGATGTGAGGGATGGTACTAGAGTGAAGTTTTGGAAGCATCTGTGGTGTGGAGATCGTACTCTTCAAGAGGCGTTTCCGAAACTTTATTGTATTAGTAGAACAAAGGATTCTTAAGTAGCAAAGGTGATGTGTTGGTCTGGTGGGAGGATTCATTGGGATGCTAAATTTCGTCGCCCTCCACAAGATTGGGAACAAGAATCCTTTGATCTATTTATGAATATGGTCTACTCTTCAACGGTACGGGGATTGGGTCCAGATAAGGTGTGTTGGAAGCCAGCAAGGAATAGAGGTTTTGAGGTTAGAGGATTTTATCTTTCTTTCTACCCTCCTACCATCTTATCCTTCCCTTGGAAGATGATTTGGAAATTGAAGGTTCCTCCAAGGGTAGCTTTCTTTTCATGGGTCTGCTTCCTTAGGTAAGATTTTAACAACAGATAACCTTCGCAAGCGACGTGTGCTAGTTCTTGATTGGTGCTATATGTGTAAGAAGTGTGGGAGGTCAGTGGATCATCTTCTTCTTCATTGCCCCATTGCTTGTGAGTTGTGGTCGTTGGTGTTTTGTTTGTTTGGAATTCATTGGGTTATGCCTCAGAAGGTTATTGAGTTGTTTGAATCTTGGCAGGGTAAGTTTGGTCGACATAGAAATATAGAGTTGTGGAGAATTGTGCCTCATTGCTTGGTATGGTGTATTTGGCAAAAAGGAATGCTAGAAGCTTTGAGAGATGTGAACGCTCTATGTTAGAGATTAAGTCTTCTTTTTTTTTTACACACGCTCCTCGATTGGAGTGTGGTCTTTTGTCATTTTTCTTGTTCTTTCCTTCCTGTTTTATTTGATCGTTGTAATCTTGGTTTTTGATTTAGGCTCCCATAGTACATTCCCAATGTACTCGGGTTGGCTATTTTTAGTTTTTTAATAAAATTTTCGTCACTTATCAAAAAAAAAAAAAAAAAAAACCAGTACAATTCTCAGTGAAAAGAAGCATAAAATAGTAGTTAATAAATTTTTAAGATTATTTGGAATCTGTGAGAAAGTCATTAATACAATGCTTAATGAAACATATCTATTTTCAATTAAAAATTAGCACTGCAATACCTGAAGGCATCGAACGTATCTTTTTGTATACCCTACATCATTGACTAAAGGCACCTCCAAGGTTTTTGCTAATTGACGAGCAGATGCAACAAACCTGAAATAAATATTAAAAAATATTTTAAAAATTACACTTATTGGATAATAAAAGTCAAAATCAATGTGATGACGTTCAAGATCAGTAGATCTCCACCACACATTCTTTACATGCCATTATAAAATATACAGTATATCAAGTAAAAAGGCTGTTCACATAATTATTTCTTACTAATAAATGAGTTAAATACATAAACCATAGCTGAACATGGACCTTAGTTGTATAAACTATAAAGCAAACCAGGATAACAAACATAGGTAGAAAGGGCATTCAACGCATCTAATGCCATTATTTCCTCTTTTTTAACCAGCAGAAGGTTGGTTAATTTCGCAAGACATCCATAAGTTAATCAAAAACTTAGGTCATGTTTGGTAACTGTTTTTTGTTTTCTATTTTCATTTTTTTGTTTTTAAGGAAAAAAGAAAAAACAATTTTTTTGTGTTTTCAAAATGAAAAACACATTTGGTCAGTTGAAAAGAAAAAAGAATTTTCTGTCATACCTTGTTATCTTCAAAAATCTATGGAAACAGTAGTAATTTTATGGCATGGGATTATATATGGAGACACTGGGACACAGATTCATATGAAACCAAAAAATAAAAATAAAAAATAAAAACCCATTTGACAATATCAATTAACATCACACCAACAGTTGACACTCAAAAAATTTGAGAGAAAAAAATACATTAGACATGAGAATTAAAGGGAAAAAAAAAATCTAGGAGTGGGAAAGAGAGTAAAAATAATAGGGCAAGATTTAGGTACGGTACTTAAATGTTGTTCCTTAGATTTCCCTCTTAAGATTCTGCTATATAGATTTTTTCTCATGGGATGAAAGTTTATTTTTTAGTTAAGTAGTCATATGGCTAAATCTTAAGAGGAGCACCTAAGGAACAACACCAAAGATACTGTACCTAAGTTTTATCCAAAATAATATTAGATACCAACAATTGACACTCAACAAATTTGAGAGAAAATAAATTTTAGGCGCAAAAATTTGGGAGAAGAAAAAATATTAGACACGATAATTAAAGGGAAAAAATTTTAGGCATGGGAATGAGAGTAAAAATAATATTAGATAAAAAAAATGGTTGTTAGGTGGCTCGAACCAGTGTGTTGGTTCATTAAAGTAGCTTGTAGTCATTGTTTTCTCCTTGTTTTTGTAAGCCTTAGAAGACTGAAAAATGAAAACAGCCGAAGCTCTGTTTTCAATTTCCTTTATAATATGGAAATTAGAAACAGTTTTTGTTTTTTGCCTAAAATAAGTTACCAAACAAATTTTTTGGCCTAGGAAACAAAAAATTGTTCTAAAAAACAGAAAATTAAGGAAAAAAACAGTTACCAAACATAGCCTTAGCTTTTGTTTCATTTGTAGGTGTAATTAGCACGCTGTTAAGAGATATGGCAGAAAGAAATAACACAAAAACAAGCTACAACACAAAGATCTCTATATACAATATGCTACTGATCATACTCAGACTCATATATACTTACAGATTTTTTTGTAAAAAACCAACATGTGATGCATATTCCTTCTTTTCCTATTTCCCCGTTCTAATACTAATATACAATTAATGAGTTGACATAAACCACAGCAGAACATGGAACTCAGTAATGTAAAGCAAACCAGGCTAACATGCATAGCCAGAAAGCTTTTAATACGTATACTACTGCCATCAATTGTAAGTGAAACCTTATGAGAAATTACTTTACATATATATCTTTACGAAGGGAGAAATGATTCAATCGCAAAATATAGAATTTAACTTGGGCAGGGAAAAGGGGGAGGGGAGGGGAGACACATGCCAGAGTCCTCAAACATCATACAGCAACAATCATTTCCACAACATGTCCCATAGAACTACTACCATGCAAAGAGAGAGAACTGCAATACCAATTGGGCTTCAGATCAACTAGAAAAGAGGGGGGGGAAATACGCACCATGCAAAGTTTTTTTGTTTTTGCACCAGAAAGCCATTGAGTATAGAATTTTTATTTTTTTTTTAATTCTTTTCTTTGTTTCTTTTTCTTTGATTGTAGATTAGAATTTCAATCTAAAACATTCCTAAACTCAATTCGTAAAATGCAATTAAAAGTTACCACGGCTTTTGAGTGAAGTTTGTGGTGTGCCTTTGTGTTAAAACCTCTTTCTCTATTCTTTGTGTGTGTGTGTGTGTGTTTGTTGTTTAAAAAAAAAAAAAAAAAAAAAAAATCTGAAACATGCAATTACTAAATGGAAATATTGATTAAACAAAAACTTTAATTAATATAAATATTAGTATTCTAACCCTAATAATATCCTCAATTATCCAATAGATGTTGCAATGTAAAAACTGAAAGACATGACCAATAAACAACCATAATTAAATCACTCCTTAGCAATTGAATTTTGTAATTTAATTTGAAGTTACCGAAGATTGTTATTTACTACAATGCAAAATATATGAAAACATAACGCTGATTTTTTTTCTTTTTCTTTTTCCTTTACTCTTTTCACATCCACATGTTTTTAATTTATCTTAACTCCTCTCGATCCTCATTGCTAAACTCACATATCTTCCTCTCTCACTCTCTCTCACATGGCAGCACTAAGTAACAGTGTCAAGTTTTTTTTTTTTTTCTTTTTTTGGCTTTCTCATCAAGGCCGCTGCTATTCTTTGCTCTTTCTCCACCACCACACCACCTTCTTTGCACACTAAACCACACACCATCAGGGACTCTGCTTTCTTCTCTTCTTCTTCTTCTTTCTTTTTTTTTTTTTTGGAAAAAAAAAAAATTGCTGAGAGGACTATGAAAAATACCAAAAAGAAGTTGAGAAATTTAAATGAACTTATATATATATATATATTACATATCATATTATTGTACCTGTTAGTTTAATGTCAAGGGGGTGTTTTTTTTTCAAATACAAATTGCAGAAAGGATTATGATGTGATTCAGATTTGTGTTTGTGTTTTCCATAGGGGAAACAATGGAGAGGTACAGAGACTAGTGTGCAGCCAACCCACCAAAACCGACCCAACCCAACCCGCTGAGTTGGGTCAGTTTTTAGGGGTTGATGGGTTGGGTTGGGTTACAAAAAATCTTTTGATAGCGGGTCGGGTTGGGTTTGGGTCATAAAATTTCAAACCCGCCAAACCCAACCCGACCCACCCATATATATATATATATATATAAATATATTATATAATTAATAATTTTTTAAAAATAACGAGCTTTTCCTATTCTATATAAAAGCTAAATTAGTTCACACAAACCCTAGTAAATTACTATTGTTGTTTAGTCATTAGTATTGTTTGCCTTCAAAGAGTTACATTGATACTAATCTTTGGGTTTTTTTAATATATTTATATTTATATTTTTTTCTACTCAATTTAATAATAATAATAATAAATAAATAAAATTTCCAACCCATGGGTTCAACCCAACCCAACCCAACCCGATCCATGTGGATTGGGTTGGACTTATGTGATGGGTTAGGTTGGGTTGAATTTTTTTTGACCCACCATGGTGGGTTGGGTCAAAAAAATCCCCTTAACTCAACCCACGTACACCCGTAACAGAGAGTTTGAAGGAGAGGAGTTTTGGGTTTTAATTTTGGGGGAAGAAGAGAATTTTGATTTTGGGGGAAGGAGATTGGTAGTGTTGAGATATGAAAAGAATTTTTTTATTTTATTGGGTTTTAGTTTTTAGTTTTTAGAAGAATTTTTTTTTTTGGGGGGGGGGGTGGGGGGGGAGAGAGTATTTTTTATTTTTTAAAAATTTGCTGATGTGGAAAAATGTAAGAGATGCCCTACCATAAGCATGTGCTATTTTTAATTGATGCCACAGTAATGTATTACAATGTAGGCAGAATTAAACAATTGTTCCTGGTTGGATTTTAATTTGTCATGACAGTTCTGATTTTCTCAGTAGCCCAAAAGCCAATTCTCCTTAGTTTGCTTCAATCAACATAACTAGGATATCAAGGTGGCAATGAAACTTTCAAACATGAACCATCTAATTCTAGTACATATAGAGGGGGGGAAAGTAAATAAATGACCATTAAAACTGGTCAAAAGGTAATGAAATTTTAAAATAAAATGAGATAATTCTTGCTTGAACCATTCCATGTAAAATATATGCAAACGTCCTAATTCCTTCCCATCTAGAGTTACACAAATTCAATTAAATCATCCACAAATTACACTCTTTGTGACGTTGATTCTACCAAGATTGGATGAATTAACTCCACAAGTTACCTATATTTCCAATCATTGACTGACTTCCATCCCTCCCTTATATAATGAAAGGAAAAAGAGGAGAAGGCTTTGCTGAGTTGCCTTGCGGTTTGAGTCATACGCCCTAAGTTTTGACAGTCCCACTTTATACGGCCATTATGTCACTCATTTATAGGTACACACATTTAAAATAAAGAAGTATACACTAAACCATATCAACAAATTATTTTTAGAGACAATTAGATTTCCTAAAGATAAGGTAGCAGAAAAATCAATTTCTCAAATTCAGAAAATAATTCAATTAATTGTAAAGGAGTAACTTACATATTACAATTAATTTGTAAATCTTGTGAAGATGAGTTGGTTGATGCATTTTCAGCAGATGCTTGGTATTTTTGAGCAGCAGCTCCAACCTGACTAAGCTGCAAAACATGAATTATGGTCAATTGTCCATGCCATGAGAAATACATTTCAAATTTCATAAAATTCCCTTCCACTGTGATACCTAGCACGGCCAGTGAACAAGAATGAACTGAAAACAATTACATCTATATCAACTAATTCATGAAAAAAAAAAAAAAAAAGGTGGGGGAGGGGACAGGATGTGAGTGATTTCCATCTTTCTGAAGAATGAAGCAAAGGCATAACAACTTCTTTAATTGGTCTTGATGCAGCACTATCAACTAGGTGTTGCACGCATCTCAAAAATCATAAAGAGAACTCGCCAATGGTTTTGAACCAAATGGCATCTCCTCTTCCCATAAACAAAGGTTGCAAGTTCAATCCTGTACAGGTGCATGACTTGTGTTACCCATCAGACAAAGATACAGCAAAAAAAATAGAGGGAACTCTACATATGTTTCTGGATTATTGATCCAAGAAAATATCACGAATGAAAAATTATTTTGCCATTCTTCTTGATGTAGGAGAGCCATATCCTTTGATGGAGACAACAAAAGCACCATCACAGTATCAAAACTGGTAAGGAGCCTCAAAGATATGATCATTTATTCGAGGATTCTTCACCTTATTAAATGCATAGCTTTTCTGATGGATGGGTACATAAACTTTAAGGTTGATCTTCTTGCAGTAAAAGGGGCCCATCTTTAAAAATTACACAGGTCAGTCTTCCATCCATTGCTCCTCCAGATTCTTGCCTCTTCAACCCTATGAGTCAATCACACTCCCTTGAATTTTAAAATTCATTCATTCATTCATTCCCTTCCTTCTCCTCTTCTTTTTTTTCTTTTTTTCTTTTTTTTTTTTTTTTTTTTTGTGAATAAAGTACAACTCAGTTCCTCCTCTCCTCTTCTTTTTTTTCTTTTTTTCTTTTTTTTTTTTTTTTTTTTTGTGAATAAAGTACAACTCAGTTCCTCCAGTTTTACTAGTGCTTCTAGTTTTGTCTCTATTTTTTAAATTGCAACAGTATTATCCTTAGACTTTCACACTTGTTGCAATTAAATATATGTGTGTATATATATATATGAAAAGAGTGTTGCAATTTAAAGTAGGGATGGAAAAGAAAAATTAATAAAAGTTGGAGAACCAAAAATCTACTTTAGCCTTTTTTATATCTGTTCTAACAATGAATAACTAATAATTATATGAATGCCTAGCCAACTGAATTTAATCAAATTCAATGAAGGCTACATCCAAGACTGTAGCTTGTTCCTTACTCAAAAAAATGATACCATTTGCACGATAAAATGAAAGCATTCAATGATTCACCTGGGGTATTAGTATCCTTCGAGGGATGAGCTCCTCATGATGTCGTGCACAAAACTGCCAGGAGAAAATCTAAAAAAAAATGGACAAAAGAAAATCCATAATTAATCCAGAAACCAAAGTTTCTAAAACATAGAGGCCATGTAATAACTCACAACCTTTAGATCCGGAGAGAAAATAAGACGAAGTTGCCCATCCCATACAACACGAAGTTGCTCAAAAACACTTTCTTGTATTGCTTTTGCATACTCAAGGACAATTTGACCAGATGTATTTTCATATTCATGGGGCATATCAACAAAAAGAAGCTCTTGTGAAGTACCGCTATCATACTTGATTTTGAATAGCCTGGGCAGAACCTCCACAGTTGTTTCTGAAATTTCAAATTAAACAATCTTTAAGAATGTTCTAAAATGTATGTTAAATATCTCTGACAAAGAAAATTAAGAGAGATGCAATCTTTAATCTACTCAACACTTAGAAAGTTTGTGTCCAATCAGATTGAAAACTTACTAAAGTTTTCTTTCTTTTTAGCAGGTGCAAATAAATTTGGAACTCTTCCTTCAAATATTTTTTGAAAAAAGTTGTGAATTGCCACTCGTCCCAAAAGCTTAAGTTAGGAAATGATGAATTTAATAACTTAAATCATTATTCTAACTTTCTCCCCACATGTGAGCCCAAAATGTAAGATTTTTAAATCCACACAATCTGGAAATTCCTCCACTTCAAATTCCTAAAGCCCTCGTCAAGACCCACATTGTGCTGCATTGCCCCCAAACCACATGGCATGACCAAGTTGGCTCTAATACCATGACAAATTACCACTTGTCTCAAAAACTTAAGCTATTAGGAGTTGTAAATTTAAAAACTTTCGAAAGAAAATGCTAACCAAAAAAATATTTTTAATTTTCCTTTTCTTCTTCACAACAGATCTCCTTAGACATGTTAATTGATAACCTCTTTTCGTAATTTACCTCCCTCACTTGGTACAAGCATACTCTCTTATTCGTTTCTTACAGTTAGTTTCTTATTTGAAATCATATTGCCATTTGAATCACATACCAGCTATTGTACGCCAGAATGCTCAATCTAAAGAAACTTCATGTTGCAAATTATTTATAAACTATCAATTCAGTGGTGGAGCCAAGAATTTTTGCTTGGGGGCCAAATTATGGTATTGATACACTAGACAAGATAAATTTAAAAAACATATAAATAAATAAGGATACATATAACATAGTGCACCATCTCTTGAGCTTGCTGGTAATGCTAAAAGTGTATCAATCTCTAAAAGAAATGGAGTATAACTCAGTCCATCCAAGAAGTTGGCATTTTCCAAATGCAAATAAATGGTAACAAAAGATTAAGAAAGTAGAAAAAGGATAGCATACCAAAACCACGACCAGGCTTGCAATTGCATATGTCACAGTGCCATACATCCTGCAAATTCTGTAATTAAGATTCCAATGCTTCTGAAGTTGACATGAAACCATAAATCCTATTGACTGATTTACTAATACTTATTAATATGTATATCATACCATGATTGTGCCGTGTGCTTCTTAAGGCAAGAAATTTGAACCACAAAAAAAAAAAAAAAAAATATGGTAAGGTCATGGTTCACATGAAAGTTGAACCACATTTTAGGACACTGTGTGCTCAAAGGGTATCAATACCCACAACAGGTTGAGCACCTTCACACCCCAAAATTATCCATTATTTATATATATTTTTTGTGAAAAATATGGCTGATAATATATGCCCATGACTTTTGACTCTTTTTTTTTTTTTTTTTTATAAGTGACTTTTGACTTTTTCACATATACTGCCTAAACCTCATCCCTCAAATTCCCACATCTCCCAGCTGGATCTAAAGATTGCCAATGCATGCGATGCTAAAGCACAAGAATCACACCTTTCACATCTGGTAAGCATGTAGCTATAAAAATCTCTCTGTCTCTATCAATTGTAAACCAAAAAGTTTTTGGTCTTGAAACATACCTGAGGGAAAACACCATTCGTTTGGTGGCTAGTTCCATACAATGAAACACACCACTTCTTCCTCGCATTTGGAGCAAAAAATTCAGCAACAAATTTCCGCCAGAATTCAATATTGTTATCCTGCATTAAGAACCAACCCACAACCAGATCAGTGAAACTCTAAACACTGACAAAAGAAGTATAAAAGAAATAATAAAGGAATAAAACAACATTACTTCAGGTCGGTGCTGCTGCTGATGCATGTATTGTGTCAAACGCCGAGCACACATTCCCGGTTCATATATAGGTCTCACAGCAGATCTAATGGGCAAGGTCTGCTGTTGAAACTGTTTGTGTAGATGGGGCTGTTGCTCAGGAACATTCTTCAAGAGTTGTTGGTTCTCTTGTTGCTGCAGCTGCATAATTCGCTGCTGCTGCAAAAAACTAATTTGTGCATTGACAGCTTGAGAAGACTGCCTGGACCTTTGATGGAAAGGATGTTGTTGCTGCTGCAAAAGCATCACTTGGTCAGAATGATGATGTTCTAATTTGATAGGTCGTATGCTTCTTCCCATCTGGTTCTGTTGGGGCTCTGGCTTTACTGTACCAACATTCTGCACAGACTGCAAATGTTGTTGAGGGCCAATCTGATCATTGAACATCTGTGGCTCCAACTTTACAGTGCGCACACCCCCCAACCCACCTTGAATCAACTGGAATTGCTGCTGCTGCTGTTGCTGTTGCAGTTGATGTGGCTGTGGTTGGCTGAACAAAACAGATGACTGTTGCATTGATCTATGCTGGAACTTCTGTGACTCAAATTTCTTAACTTGAGATTGCTGTTGATTTGGCAACATTGGATTCCTATAAGAGGTTGATATTTGAGAATTTTGAAATTTATTGGATGAACCAGAATTTGTCATGTTTGATGGCGCAAATATTGGAGGACTGAAACCAATGTCATTTGCTCCAGTTGAAAGAGAATCAGAGCCAGCAGTGGTATCACCACTTCCTCTTTGGAAAACACCCAAACCAGAGACGCTGGTGTTCAATCCCCCACTACCAAATGTTTGATTGAGAAAAGATGAAACATAAGGTGCATGTCCAACCAAATTCAAGTTACATTCACGTGGAGGTCCAACTGAAGAAAATGCTGCTTGTGGAGGCAATAGACCCCCTTGAGATCCCAAAATGGCAGATTTTGATCGAATTAGCGCAGGTGAAACAGACTGGGCACCATCAACTGATGTTGAAGATCCGGATGGATGCATTTTGCCAGCAGCAAAACTGTACCTATTCACCAAAATCACTCAATACAGCATCATTTACATATCCAATAATCTAATGAGCTTATGCAGATAGCTGAACACACATAACTTAAAATAATGGTCAACCTAGCAGGTAAATCTACTTTGTACTCAAACCTCAACACATCATACTTCTCACTTTTCAGCAACAGAACAAAAGGGAAAATGTATTTATTTTAATCATTTGAGCCAACTTGTGGAAGATAATGAATTAAGAATAGAAAAGAACAAATCTAAAAAACTAGCCCTTGTTATAAACATCTACTATAGCCATAGTTTTACAAAAATAACAATCTCTAGCAAGGAAGTGAAGCCAATATCCAATAGACTATTGTATTTTAATAAAACTAAGCCCCATACCTTCCAGCAAAACCCAAAACCAGAAGAAAAAAAAAAAAAAAAAAAAAATTGATGCCACACCACCAAAAGAATCATTTCAGAATCATAACCCTAAATGTTGCAAGTACTTCCCTCAAGGCGCCCCCCCCCCCCCCCAACACCCACCCAAAAGAAAAAAGAACTTATTTATCAAAAAAAAAAAAAAATCATAGAATTCATTGAACTCATTCCAATTCCAATTCCAATTACAAAATGAGGATTATATTGGAATCCCTACGTTTGGTTGCCACGAAAAATCTAAGAAAATAAAAATAAAATCATATTTAGAGATGCCAAAAATAAATTATATTAAAAAAAATAAAAATAAAAATAAAAAAATAAAAATAAAAACCTAGTACCACTACTCTACTGAGCCAAACACTAAGTTCAGTTGATAACCCACTTCTTAAAATTTTCAAAACCAAATAAAATAACAACAAAAAGTCAAAAGATTTTATTTCCATATCTTCTTTCTTAGCAACCAAACAGAAAACAAAACCCAACAACTATGAAGTAATATAGTATCTACCACCCCTAAAATTTGACTAAACCCATAAACAAAAACTATCTGCAACACACACACACACACACACACACACACCAATATATCACTGAAAATTCTGAAACCACAGCCCACACCAAAAATCAAATTCAATTAACCAAAAAAAAAAAAAAAATCAGAGTGCAAGACAAATAGAGAAGGAGAGAGTCTAACAGAAGTGAGTGAGAGTCTTTGATATTCCAAGGAGAATTCTATGATCCTAAACAAAACTCAAAACAAACCCACATCGTTAAAATACAAATACTATAAAAACACAAGCTATAAAGAACACAACATAGCAATAGTATATGATTTTTCTTGTTTTGTGTTCAATACCTGTCTCAATGTGAACACTTTGTTTTGTTTTTATAGTTTTTCTAAACGTTCCTCTTCATTGTAGAAGCGTCCGTACACACTTTTTTTTTTCTTTAGTTCTTCTGACTAAGAGTCTCTGAGGTTTCACTGTCTCTCTTTTTTACTTCAGCACTATGTGTGTATATATATGCACTCACTCACTCACTCACTGTCTGTGTTTGTGTTTGTGTTTTTGTTTGTCTGTGACTTTCTCTGTCTTTGTCTTTATGTTCTTGCGGACGTCAAAACTCTTTTAGATTGAATTCAATTTTTTTTTATAATTTATTTTACGTTACGTCCTTTTATTTATTTATAATTATTATTACATTACATATATCTCTGTCTTTTAAAAGAAAAAAGTCAAATGTAATGAGGGGCCCAATATGCTATGCTGTATTGCTATATGCATGTGCATCATTGTCTTTATGATGGATGGTTATAATTATAATAATTATTTTTCCATGATTATGACTCACGGGACACTATTCGACCACCCACTAATTAGCAAAACAACAATATGATTCTTTTCTGTCAAAAAAAAAAAAAAAACAATATGATTCTTTTTTTTATTATTAAGAAAAGTTTATGTGTGTCTTATTTGAGGATTGTACTTTGTATATATGTATGTATTTAATGGGAGTTATCCGAATCTAATAATATATTTTGGAGATGTGATTCCATATAAACATATACTATTCCATAATCGTAGATTTTCCACTACTCATTGGATTATTCTATAACTTATATACATATATATATATATGTATGTATCTCTCTTTTTAGGACAAGCTACGATTTTGTATTTGGTCTTTTCAATTATGTTCTTATGTTCAAATTGGCCCTTAAACTATTGATTATGTCAATTTAAACCTTAAAATTCTTTACAATTATTCTATTTTAGTTTACCCATCTTTTTACTAATTGAGTGATTAATTGATTACCGTTAAACTGTTTAGTAGATCAAGTGATATGATTTATTGTTAATTTTAACTAACAAAACTTTTAGGGTATCTGATTCCATATAAACATATACTATTCCATAATCGTAGATTTTCCACTATTCATTGGATTATTCTATAACTTATATACATATATATATATATATATGTATCTCTCTTTTTAGGACAAGCTACGATTTTGTATTTGGTCTTTTCAATTATGTTCTTATTTTCAAATTGGCCCTTAAACTATTGATTATGTCAATTTAAACCTTAAAATTCTTTACAATTATTCTATTTTAGTTTACCCATCTTTTTACTAATTGAGTGATTAACTGATTACCGTTAAACTGTTTAGTAGATCAAGTGATATGATTTATTGTTAATTTTAACTAACAAAACTTTTAGGGTATCTGTTAACAAAATCCTTAATAATACAATATCAACTACTTCCTTTTTAGAAATATAGTTATTTCCGTTAAAGTGTTTTTACAAATCAAGTGATATGATCTATTCTTAATTTTTTTTTTTTTTACTCTAACCTAATCTAAGTATATATATATATATATATATGTGTGTGTGTGTGTGTGTGTGTGTGTGTGTATGAAACTCCCTCCTAGAAACATGAACCCCGGCCCTTACCCCCCACACCCCACAAGCACTTATACTTATGGAATGACCACCGCATAGTAATTTCTGTTAAACTTTTTTAATAGATCAAGTGATATGATCTATTGTTAACTTTAATTTCTATTAATACAAGATCAAAGATTTCAAAATAGACATTATTTGTACATTTTGGTAGTTAACTTTAATGGCAAGTATCAGATTATCGGAATGAGTAAAACTAAAACGTCCTTAAAATTTTAAGGGAAAAAAATACAATTGATAGTTTAACCATTAAATTAAACTCAACCACATATTTTAACAACCAAACTAATAATTTAGAGGCAATCACATGTCAGATTTCAATATAGATATAAACCTATCACTCGAATCGATCATATTGAGTGAAAGGGTTTTGGACGTATTGTCAATTGACAAATTAATCGAATATAAGTTTTTTTTTATATGCTATTTAGTGGATCTAATTACAAATTTAATTAGAACATTGGATGTGATATAGATTTAGTTCATAGGTGATTTTTTAATCTCCTTGGTAGAAAGAAAGGAATGAGTCTTCCCTAAGAAATAAAAACCATCTCTTAATTTAGATTCAATTGTGTTTGTTTTTAGACCCCTTAAAAACACAATTGGATTAACCTAGTTAACAAGCCAAGTTATTACTTAGTCTAAATTCTAGATCTAGGTTAACACGATCATATATCATATCAATGTAAAATGCGGAATATAAAGAACACAAAGATATAATTATGCAAGAAAACCAAACTAGTAAAAAACCTGGGGAGGATTTAACCTAACTATCTTCAACGTAAAACTGAATACACTATGAAAGAATCGAAGTTTTACAATAGCGACTTAGACTACTAACATCCTATTACTACCTCATGTAGAAAACTTACTGACACGACCACGTGTAAGCTCTGAGACCACAGACTCCTTCTTTCTTGGATTCTCCAGCAAGTACAAGCACTCCCGCTTGTATATCTTTAAGCTCTTTAGTGCAGTAATTGAATGATCATCAAGCTCTCAATGAAATCTTCTTCTTGATAATCCTAAGCATGTGTGAAGGCAACCACCTCTTAGATCTCACAAGAGATTCACACACATAGCAAGCAAAGCAACCACAAAAACATGGCTAGGGTTTCCCTTTTATACTTAGGGCAAAACATAAAACCCTACACATCATATGTGCTTAGGGTTGAGTTGGAAATTCTGTAGAAAAAACATTCTGCTCGACTTTCGATCGGTCGAATCTAATTCTCTATTGATTGAGCCAGACCGAATTGCACAATGAATTCTGCAGCTGCTCGATTCTAACTTTACATAAAACACATACTTTGAGCAAGTCTAAAATAAGACTAAAAACCTGTTTTGATCATGGTTTGCCAACAATACAAATTAGAGTTCTAATACATTAGTTCCTAAGTACTTAGAACCTAACAAATTGATTACTTAAAAGTAGGATGTGTAAACTAGTACTTTTTGGAGGAGGGAATGGAAGGAAAAGAATAACCTTAGAATATTCCTTCCATTCCCTTGTTTGGAAGTTTTAATAGAGGGAATATAATGAAAAGATCATTCCCTTATTTGGTAGTTTAAGTGGGAAGGAATAGAATGGATAAAAATAAATACTCATTCCTCTCTTCTCCCTTAAAACCTCACATTTTCATTTCCTGGAATTGGAAGGAATATGAGAGAATGAAATTAGATGTAATGAAATTTTCATTAAAACTCCTAAAATACCTCTATATATTCAACATTTTATTTTAAAATAGGGATGTAATAGTAATTTTATTATAAATGATTCCATTCCATTCCTTCTAAAATTACTTCCAAATAAAATTACTTACATTTCATTCATTTCTATAATTCCATTCCATTATTTTAAATCATCCAAATAAGATTACTTAATACCACTTTATTCCTTTCCATTCATTATCTTTCCATTACTTAAATACATTTCGTTCCATTTTATTACTTTCTATTCCTTTATAGTTTACTCATTTCAGTCTATTTCATTACTTTATGAATTTCCAAAATAAGTGTAGAACACAAGTAGGGGGATCACAAATCATTATAAACCAACATGTAAATTGTATACACAAATAGCAAAGAAAAAATCACAAATTCCAATCTGCATTGCACGACGAGGAGCTTAAACTCAACTTTGTGCTCATATCAATGGTTGACAAGCATGGATGGAGCCATGGTTGGAGTCTATTTCATTACTTTATGAATTTCCAAAATAAGTGTAGAACACAAGTAGGGGGATCACAAATCATTATAAACCAACATGTAAATTGTATACACAAATAGCAAAGAAAAAATCACAAATTCCAATCTGCATTGCACGACGAGGAGCTTAAACTCAACTTTGTGCTCATATCAATGGTTGACAAGCATGGATGGAGCCATGGTTGGAGTCTATTTCATTACTTTATGAATTTCCAAAATAAGTGTAGAACACAAGTAGGGGGATCACAAATCATTATAAACCAACATGTAAATTGTATACACAAATAGCAAAGAAAAAATCACAAATTCCAATCTGCATTGCACGACGAGGAGCTTAAACTCAACTTTGTGCTCATATCAATGGTTGACAAGCATGGATGGAGCCATGGTTGGAGTCTATTTCATTACTTTATGAATTTCCAAAATAAGTGTAGAACACAAGTAGGGGGATCACAAATCATTATAAACCAACATGTAAATTGTATACACAAATAGCAAAGAAAAAATCACAAATTCCAATCTGCATTGCACGACGAGGAGCTTAAACTCTCCAACAACCCCCCAATATTTAAAAAATATATATTATTATATATATATATAGGTACTAATTTTAGCTATTTTATTTTATAAAATTACATTTTTGCTCCTTAACAATATCATTGATTTTTTTTAAGAGTATTTTTATAATCACAAATTTTTTTACAACATTTTTACAAATTGTTAAGATAACAAATTCTTATTAATTCGCATTTGGGCTCACCTCTTACATTTTTTTTTTAATTACCAATAATCACTCATCACATCAGCAATTTGTAAAAAAAATTGTAGCTCTAGCATTTTCCTCTTTTTTAAAGACCATTAAAAAAATTTATAGATCTAAAATCTAAAACAATATATATATATATATAAGCCCCAAAAAATTAGTCCAACAACAAAAATTACCAATAGTAAAACTAAAAATTAAGTCTAGTCAACCAATTTTACCCCAAACAAACAACCTAACACTTTAAATCCTAGTCATTGAACACAACCAGCAGCAAAGCCCCTCTAACTCTAAGTTTTGGCTCCATCTCTATTGACAAGGATGTCGATGGGGAATGAGAGGCGAATCCTTGATGATAACAACAATGTTTACCTACAATCTTCCCTTAGCCTAGTTGATTAAGATAAGGGTGGTTTGTGGCCTTTTTTGCTTAGTCAATTTCTCATACGTCAAAGATGTTCAAGGTGATATATAACTCAAAGCTTAAAAAAAATATAAAAAAAAAAAAAAAGAGATTCCCTCCCACTAAATCCTCCAATTATCAATTTTTTATTTAGATATGAGACATGTAGTATTTAAAAATCAAATAAATACCACAATTAAAATTTTGAGGAAATTGAAGCATGCAATAGGAGTGGGGTCCTTTCCTGAGTAGACTAGGCCTAAGGAGAGAGAGACAGACAGTTGGGAAACGCAATGAGAATCCTCCATATATGAGAATAAGATTGCAACTAATAAAAACAAAAAGTGTAACACACACACACACATTAAAGTCGGCTAGGTTGAGTTTACTCGAGTGAATTTTAGTAAACCCAACACTCGACCAAATATTAATTTTTTTTTAACACCTTAAGCTATGTACAAAGTTTGATTACAAACTATGTACTTTATAGGTGAAATTACAACGTTAGTCCCTCAAGTTTATCTTATATGCGCAATTGGTCCCTCAAGTTTAAAGCGAGTATAATTGATCACTCAAGTTTTAAAATTGACTCGTATTTTACTAACTGTTATTAGTGGTGTTACTTGCATGACTAACAGAATAACAATTTGTCATTTTTTTAATGATTTGACATTTTTTTATTAAAAACTTACGGTACAAGCTCACCGCCCATTCAATACTCTCCTGTTTTCTCCATTTTTTAAATTGATGAAGGACACGTGTAAGTGAAGCAATCCATTACTCTCTCTCTCTCTCTCCATCTCTCTTTATCGCTCAACTCTATATAGAACTCCAGAACTGAGAATTAATGGCTTGTTTGGATGTTTAAAAAAGGAGGGGGAGTAGAGTAGAGGGAGGGAGAGTAATCTAATTACCTTGTTTGGAAGTTTTTTAAGGAATGAGGGGGAGGGTTTTGGAGGGGTTTCAACTCCCTCTAGCCCCCCATTTTTAATTCCCCCAAATTGGAGAGATTTGGAGGGAGAGTAGAGTACATAAACTATTGACCAAGTAAATTACCTAATTTACCCTTATTATATTAACAAAATTACACAAGGGGAATGGCTAATTACTTCCTTCCCTCTTACTAATTTTAAAAACATTCAAACAAGATGGAGGGGAATCATTTTCCTCTACTCTCCTCCCCACTACTCCCCTCCCCTCTACTCTCCTCCCTCTCTAAACTTCCAAACAAGCCATAAAGGTGTTTCTCTTTGTCATTAAATTGTGTCTTGCTCCTTCCTTCATCTTCTATACAAAGATAAATTCACTTTTGTTTGAATATTATATTCAGTTTTTTGGGCTTCTAGGCATTAGTACTTACAATGGAACCCCTTCATCTGTAAGAATTTTTCTTTTCTTTTTTAGGCGAGTTTAAGCCAAGCTTTTGTATTTTCTTGAAACCCAAAACAACTATAGATAGACTAGGATTTACTAGCTTTGGCGTTCTTGTGGAACCATTTATGATTGAGTGGTGGAGGGTTTAGGTTCAATTTCCTTTCCCTGATCCAATGTCCTAATTTCGCCCTTTCTCCTCTGGCAAGCACGGATCTTCTCAAGTAAGGTCTAATCTTGAAGCGTCTGATGCTCAGCTTTGAAGAAAGATAGACGGAGAAAGTAATGGAGATAGTGGACTATTTCAAATTGCCATAATACTGGACTTTTACAGAGAGGAAGACAGAGAGATAGTAAGTTGCTTTGTGGGTTCTTTTTTAGCCTTTGGATTGCTTCACTTGCACGTGTCCTTCATCTATTTAAAAAAATGTTACATTATAATAAAAGAAATGCTACCTCATTAAAAAAATTCTAAGTCATTGTTCTATTAACCATATAAGTAACACCACTAACAGTAGATAGTAAAAGGATTAATACAACTCAGTTTTAAAACTTGAGTGACTAATTATGCTCACATCAAACTTGAGGGACCAATTGCGCACACAGGGTAAATTTGAAGGACCAACATTGTAGTTTCGCCTCCTTTATAACTAATGGCTACAACTCTACTCAATATCTTTTTATTGAATGTGAATTTTAACAAATCTACCATTGGATACATTTTCTTCTCATCCTCCAAGCTTGCAAAATTTAAAAGTAAAAAATAAAAAACTAATAGTTATGTCATCAATCGAATGTTTAAATTTCAAGTTTCTGTAGTTTAAAATTATACTTTAAAAACAAGTTTATGGATTGAATAGTAAAGAACATCTGATTGGTACAAAATTTGACATACATATTAAGAACATAAAAAACATGCAATCTAATGATTAAAATTTCAAAATATGTAACCATGTTAATATTTTTAGTGAGAGTAATAGCCAAACTTTGTCCTTAAGCTATTAGGTAATGGAATATTTAATCATTTAATCTAATACACCCTCTTCACTTGTGGGATTCAACATGTGAGGATTTTTTTTTTTTTTTTTTTAATTATGGAAGATAAATTGGAGATTAGGGTTTAACCCAAAAGCTCATGCTTTGATACCATTTTTCCTAAAGGCCTAAATTGCTAAGAAATAGTGAATTTGATAATTCAATTTAACATTTTTCCTTCATGTGCTAGCCTAAATTGTCCCTAGCCTAACATGTGGAAATTTTCTAAATTGTAGGTAAAGTGGAAATAGGGTTTAAATCCACAACCTCATGCTCTAATACCATTGTAAATTATATATTGTTTCAAAAGTTTAAGTTTTTAGAAAATACTGAATTTAATTATGTAATCTAACACCTCTAGTTGGGTCAGTTGATGAGGGATATTTTTGAGAACTTTTACACAAGGTGCAAGTTAATAAAATTCTCTCCATCCTTAACAAAAAAAAATATTTCATGTTCTTTGTTTATGGCTTTCTCTCGTCTATTATCAAAACTAGTGTGTAACCTCGTGCATATGTACAAGTATAATTAAAAACAATCACAATTACAGGATTTAAATTATACATTTTATTTTAAAAAAATGTTCAAATTATACATGGTATTAGATTACACATTTTTTAAACCATACATTTCTAAAATATGTAATGATTTCTCAAATAATTGGTCACGTGCACAACTAGAAAGTACTAGATTGACAAACAAAAAATAAATAAATAAATCAATTCATCACTTGCCCAAATTGAAGAAAAATAAACCCCAACTTTTGCCCTTGGTCATATCCTAATCACCTTACAGTCAAAAACCTTGCCACAGGGCCAGCTGAATGGTGGAGCAAGAGATGTAGTCGCCTAAGGCCCTAAGTAAAAAAAAAAAAAAAAAAAAGGCCTCCAAATTTTAACAAATAGGGTTTTTTTATAATCAATAAATAAAATAATATTTTTTTACCAGATGAAAAAAAAATAGAGAAAAATGCAACGTCCACAATATTTTTCACAACACTTTTACAACTAATGCTAAGTAGCAGGTTGTTACAGCCTATTATTGATGGCAAAAAAATAATTATAGTGATATTTTCAAATAGAAAACAAAAAGCAACTTAAAACCTAAGATTTGTTGTAAAAAAAATATTGTGAATATTGCACTTCTAAAAAAAAAGAGAATAATAATAAGAGTTTAGTTAGCAAACTTTTACTAGTTCTCATCTAAGTCTACCACTAANAAAATAGAGAAAAATGCAACGTCCACAATATTTTTCACAACACTTTTACAACTAATGCTAAGTAGCAGGTTGTTACAGCCTATTATTGATGGCAAAAAAATAATTATAGTGATATTTTCAAATAGAAAACAAAAAGCAACTTAAAACCTAAGATTTGTTGTAAAAAAAATATTGTGAATATTGCACTTCTAAAAAAAAGAGAATAATAATAAGAGTTTAGTTAGCAAACTTTTACTAGTTCTCATCTAAGTCTACCACTAACGCTACTTTTTTACTTACCATTATCAATCTACCACATCAACAAGTATGAAAATTTTTGTCAAATTTTTTCTGTCTATAAAATTTCTAAAAAAAGAAAAATTCTACATAGTTCATGTTAATTAGTAGTAACTTTACATTTAAAACAAGATAATCAATTTTCGCCTTAGGCCTTGAAATGCATCAAGCCACCACTGCCTTGCCAAGATTCAAACTCCATCCTTTCAAAACCCAAATCCACACACTCAACCCAATGCTCCAAGTGCTATCCCAAGGTGGATCCATGGCAATTAAAAGAAGGAGGTTGAAAATTGAAGAGAGAAATAGAGGAGTTTGAAATCAAAGACGAGGCACAAGAGATAACTAAGTTCACATATAACTTAAGAGAGAAGAGCGTCGTTGGTGAGGGGAGAACTTATGACTGAATATGCTGTTAGGAAATTTAGACCCACAATTGTTACTTATTATGTGTGTTAACCAATATTAAGCCAAGCAATAAATTACACCAATTATGAATAGCGTTAGATTGATGTGAATAAGATCGATATTGTGCCAACAAGATAAACAGTAATGGGAACAACTGTTCCAAAGTAAAAATCATTGGGGGAGAAGCCTTCCCATTGAAGCAAATTCACCATGATAAGAGTAGTTTTACAGTCAAGAAAAAACTTTTTCCTAGACTCTACCAATTTGTAGGCAATTTACAAAGAAAACCTTTCACTGCACCAAAACATCTACACTCTTCAATCATATGAATTGCCTTAATAGATGATGTACTCGTGATCATGATACAATTTCAAGAACCTCTCGAGGGCTTTTTTTCAATAGCAAGCCTGTGATAGGCACTAAGGCTTTAGCTTTTTCACCAAATGATTTTTAGATCTACTTGAAATTCTTTGATATGATGAAATTGAGAGAAACTTGGTTACACAACCCTAACCACACAAACCAAGCTTTCTCTCCTCCAAAAAACCTTCCTAGGGAAGAATTGTAGTGTCCCTTTTATATCCTAACAAGTAGGGATCGAATCAAGCTTCAAATAGACAAGTTATTGTACATTTTGTATTACTGATTTTTGTTAATTTGCATAGTCTCGCCCTATCAAGGTGGAGTAGAGGTTGCTCGATCAATCGAGATGGAGTTAAGGAAGTAGAAACTTCACCTTCAATGTTCGACCAATCATATGGAATTGAGGTTCGAGTCGAGCTTGCTATCAACTGCTATCGAGCTACAAGTATCAAGTCAGTAAAACTTCACTTTTCTTGAGCAGTTTTTGTGTTTTCTACTTAATCTTCAAATTACAGCTACTCTAAAGACACAACACAATTCACAACTTGACACACAATTTAAACAGAATTTGCTACCACTAAAACTTATAGGCCTGACACATGCAAGTGATGATCTTAGAGGTGGTTAGTTATGGAGATTTTGGCCATAGAAGGATAAGAAAGAGAGAAGAGAGAAAAGAAATGAGATAGAAAGTGAGAGAGAATAAATGAACATGAGAGAGAGAGAGAGAGAGAGAGAGAGAGAGAGAGAGAGAGACTTTTGCATGAGTTTATATAAGTTTTGTGAATTGGGGTTTATTTTTTCTAATCTATATATCTATATATATATATATATATATATAGGTGAAACTGAGAAAAGTTCAAATTAAAATTCCAAATTAAAGTTCCAATTTTGTGCCATGTGTCCTAAATTATTTATTCTTAAAGAGTTTTATTTCTTAATTTTAGAATCAAAATGTGGGACTACATCATAAATATTCATTCAAGTGAGTTATTAAGTACAAAAACTAAAGAGTCTAGAATAAATGAATCTTTAAAAAATAAAAGTGCTTCACAATAATTTTTTTTTAAAGTATGGATACTTTACATTTTATACGTAATAATATCCTTACAAATTTTTTTAAAGAGTTAACAAAAAATAAAAATGACTATTAATAGTATTTAAATTATATATATATGAATTATATTATGCATCTTATTGTATATTTTAAGTGTTTTCATGTATATGCATGTGGTTACAAGCTAGTTAAAGTAATCGATAAATGATGTTTTTCTTGTTAGCTTCTTGTGTGATTACATGGAGTGTTTTGTTGTCAATTTGTTACTTCCTTCCGGGAGTGTAACAAATGATTTGATGCCATATAATATCCACCTAGATATGCCTTAATAATGCTTTTTTAAAAAAAAAAATATATATATATATATATATATATATTTAGCATTATTGAGATAGGTAGAAAAAAAAAATAGCGTATTTAGTGATAAATGGAGTATATCCTAACCTTTTTTAAACATTTTTTTTTAACAATAAACATTCGCCAAAGGTGCCTATAAATCGCCATTATTTTTTTGAATGAAAAATAATAGAGATAAGCCAACCTAAATAACCATTGAAAAAGAATTAAAAAAGTGTAGCTCAATTTGATAGTATGGCCTTGTGGTATGGGACTGTGGGTGGCCATTTGTGACCATTGAGCCCATTAGCATATTAACTCCAGCGACTCGCTGGACTGATGGGACGTGTCTGGGAGTTGAATCCCGCTCAACCTTTACCTAACCTAAAATTAAATAAATAACCTACCATTCCTCCTTTGATTGTTCTAAATACAAGACCAAACCACTACTTAGATTACAGTTTATGATTGGTGTGCAATAAAATGTCAATAGAGGTTATTGGGGAAAGTAATATATTACAAATCATAATATGCAACAAGTTGTAAAAAAATTCTGAAATTTAATGAGTTTATAGCATTGTTTTTCATTTTTGGTGGACTATAAGAGCATCCAAAATGGCATTTTTTTTATACCACATCTGTTGTGAATATTCTAATAAACATTTTAATGGACCATTTAATGATATAGGTTCTCTTAATTCCTTCTTAATATAAGCTAAAATGTCTCATCCAGAAGTGCCATACTTGGAGATACTCTAAATATATATATATATATATATAAAAGAAAGAAAAATATTATTTTAAAATTGATAAAGTTTGGCTACAAGCTTGTTTGTAGTCAATGGTTACAATAATATAATTCTATTCAATAACTTTTAATTGGATATAAATTTTAACAAATATATCATTTGGATTATATTTTTTTTTTATTCTCCATACTTGCAAAATTTTCAAAAAATTAAAAATTAATAGATATGTCATTAATCAAATGTTTAAATTTAAAATTTAAAATTTTTGTAGTATAAAATTATGTATAAAAAATAAGTTTAGTAAAAAATATTTAATTAAAAATATAAAAATAATGTAATCTAACAACTAAAATTTTAAAATATAAAGCTATATTAATTTATTTTAGTGGACGTTGTGGAATATTAAACTGACGGAAGCATTTTACAAGGGTAAACGACAAGTTCAAACTTCATATTCCCTTTTGTTTTCTTTCGGTAGTTAAGTAAGATATAAAATTCCCAGCAGCCACTGAGGCAGACATAAAATTGGAAGATTCCACTGTTCACATAGCACGTGGTCTCCTGTGGGGGACCATGTTTGGGATTTTTTTTTAAAATAACTACAAAATCCAAACAATATTATTAGTTAGGCAAAGTTTCAAACATATTACATTTCTAACAATTCGACTTCAGAGGAGTCGATTTCTGGGTTATAAAATCGAGAACAGTGAACTCAAGTTTCCTTTTTAACCGCAAATGAGGTGGCTGAAAGCTTGGCCACGTAGACCATAAATCGACTTCAGAAAAGTTGTCTTATAAGCGAAGAAAACGACTCTAGTGGAGTCGTTTTCTTCGCAAATAAAACGACTCCAGTGGGGTCATTTTATTTGCGAAGAAAACGACTCCACTGGAGTCGTTTTTTATAAGCCCAAATCGTTTTTCAGTTCCACGCGTCCCTCATCGCGTGCTACAAGAAAAACTGAAGTTCAAAAACAAAAAAACTCAAAACACTCAGTCTCTCTCACACTCTCACTCTCTCTCACACTCTCGGTCTCTCTCTCAGTCATCTCGCTCCGACATCGTCGGTGTCCCTCTTGCTTCGTCGCCGTCGCTACAAGAAAAACTGAAGTTCAAAAACAAAAAAAACTCAAAACACTCAGTCTCTCTCACACTCGCTCTCAGTCTCTCTCACACTCTCACTCTCTCTCACACTCTTGGTCTCTCTCTCAGTCATCTCGCTCCGTCGCCGTCGGTGTCCCTCTCGCTCCGTCGCCGTCGCTGCCTCTCGCTCCCGTCGCTCCGATTACCTCACAAAAAGTAAGGACTCTCTTTTTTCTGGGGTTATTGGTAATGCATGCATTGATTGTAACACCAGACCAGTTTGTTTGTGCATTTTCTTTTCCTCTATTGTAAAAACTGAGATCAGTTTTTTTTTTTTTTTTTTTTGTTTAATAGGAACAAAGGCAAGGTGCATTTTATTTTCATGCTTATTTTTTATGATTTTCCGTTTTGTTCTTCATATATTGCTGATTCACCTTAATTGAGTTGATTTGTATTTATGATAGATAGCCTATCAAGGTCGTGCTTGCTGTCAATATGCATGTATACTCAACTATGAAAAAACCAAGTTGTTTGTGTTGATTATCAACTTTTAGCACCTTTATTTATTAAGTGGTTGAAAGTAAATGGGACTGTGAATTTCATGTTTCTTTCTTGATAATGTTCTGTTTAACTTCATGTTTTCACAATTGTATTAAAAATGTTCTTCATGATCTCCTTGGATTTATTAATACATTTTTCTTAATCTGTCAATTGTGATCATAGTATGCTAAAGATGTTGCTTGTACATTTTAAATCTTTAATTGCCTCATATGCCATTCTTCTTACTGAAAGGATTTTCGTAGCACCATATTCATGGGCAAAGTAGCTCATCAATAATTATTTCTTGCTTTGAGTGGTTAAGAATTGAAAATAACTTTTAATGGGTCAGTTTCTATCCTTTTTTTTTTTTGTTTGATTTTCTTTAATGGGTCAGTTTCAATTTTTGTTTTAGTTTCTGTTTGGTTAGTGAGAAAGTGTGAGGAAAATGTGAAGTGTAGGAGAATTATGGGTTTCATAAGTTTTGTCATTAGGTTCAGTTGTGTGGACCATTTTAGTTGCAAAACATGTTATCAGTAAGTCATTAACTGTATGGGAGCATGGTGTTACTGCTTTGTGTTCTGTGTCTTTGGCTGAATTGGAGTTGCATTTGTTGTTTATTTTGAGTGATAAGAGTGTGTGATTTCTAAATTGAAGCTACATTGGTGGATAAGGTTGTCAATTTCATATGTTTTTCTTTTGGACTGGGTTTTTTGTATTTTGTAAGAGGACTTGATCGTTTTTTCTTTCTTAACTTTTTGCTCTAAACTGGAATTTACCACATAGAGGAGAATTTGATATCTTGAAGTATCAATTTGACACACACACACACACAAAACAGTTAAGAGTGATGTGATATGAGTCTTGCAGTTAAAGGCTTACGGCTTATTTCACTTTACCTGCTTCTTAATCTCAAGGAGAGGTATTTTCTTATTGCTTTAAAGATTACTATTTTGTTGCCTCTAACTTTATGTGTGAATGAAGGGAAATTGAGGGACCATTTTGTCACCATATTTTGTTGCCAATTGCTACACTAAAGATTGTGAGCGAATTCAAATCTTTTAATAAAACCTTATGTGTTGGCAAAACCTACTTTTTAAGTAGGGGGGGGGGGGGGGGTTTGATAATATGGTTTATAATAACTGAAACGAAACAAAGTTTATAATAACTGAAAGAGTGATATATTTATATTTATATATAAATAGATATGGTATGTACGTACATGCATGTGTATACAAAACACGAGCACATACATACATATACATACCCAAATTTGTCAAATAGGAAAAAGGGACGGTGCTGACTGACGCTGGAATGAGCTGCCACACAAAAACAGAAATAAAACAAAGAAAGTTTTATAAGGAAGTCGCTATCGATCTATCGATTTTGTGTTCTGGAAAAAAAAATTTATGGTTGGCTTTGGTTTGGGTGTTAGGTAGGTGAGAGAGGGTATTGAATCTTGGACCAATGGTTGGATGCCGTGTGGCATATTCCAATAGTATCTGAATCTTGTACGTGTTTGATGATGATGATGTACAGCCTTTTTAAGTTCTAACTTCTTCAGTTACAGTTTTAATGAGAAAAGTATTAACTTATTACGTACACACACACACTTTGTCTCAATTGTCACTGAAAGATGTAGATGCAGAAGAACAATGAAGTCTTTTTTTTTTTTTTCTTTTTTTGATAGGAATGGTTTGTGTTTTGGTTAAGCAGTAGAATTAACATGGTCTTATATGTAGTGTTTTTAGGAACTATCCCCACTTCCTAAAAAAGAGTCAAAAATTTATCTTTCACTAACCCTGCAGTTACATAGTTACCTACTTTTTTGAAAAAACTCTTCCTCTAACTACTAAAACACAACCCCACTACCTTAAAATTAAGAAACGTTTTAAAGTTTTAACCCACCTCTTTGGCCAAAAAAAAAAAACTCTAAATTTAGACTTTTTATAATTATTTCTGATAAGTTACTGCAAGTTTATCCATTACCAATTGGCAAAATTTATCCATCAACTTCTAATCTCATTAACCCAAAAAAAAAAAAAAAAACATATACACCATGGCCATCAAAATTTTCATATGTAAAAGTTTCAAATTTATTACATACCCCATTTGTGGATAGATTTGAGTTTTTATTTTTTGAGAGAGAGGTGTGACGGTGGTAAGATTGAATACCTGGTTGGTTGTATGTTTTGAATTATACGTGGGTTTTTTTTTTTTTTTTTTTTTGGAATTATTTTTTGAGGGGAACGGTGGGTTATTGGAACTTTTCAATCCTATTTTATAGGCAATGTTTTTGCAAGAGTTAAAAGATACATCCACCCAAAGGAAAAAATACATCCACCCAAAGGAAAGACTTTCAATTTCTAACAGTTTGTCAAAGTAACACCCGCTCGCTGAAATCTCCCGCCATAGCTGTTGTATCACTATATTCACCAAAACCCCTTCTACCAGTGGTGAAAACATTGCCCACAATCAAATCGTTGAGACAAAATGACAAATTTAGTTCCTCAACATAATTTTAAGTCTCTCTTTCACACAAAATAGGAAAAACAAGTTCATTAGATATAGAATACTTCGATTACAAGTTCATTCAATGATAAAAAAATAATAACTGTCTGCATACAACATAGTGGTAATAATTGTCCGCATACAACATAGTAGTAATAATTGTCCGCATACAACGTAGTAGTAAGTTCAAATACACAACAAAGAGAACCTCAATTTACATCTAGAATGCCAGTCCAAAAGCGAGTATTTGCATGCCTGACAAAAATTCAAATATTGTCGTTAGATACCAAAAGCCAAAACATATACACTAATCTATGCAACTTGGCTAATTGATACAATCATGGCATTTTATATAAAAGCATCCCTAGAGTACCTGTTATGTTTTGTCTTAATTTGTAATAGTTAGTGAGTTTCTTGCTCTGTTGATACCTATTTCCTAATTTTTGTGGTATAAATATGCTCAGCAATCAATGTACTACATTGCAATGCCTTCTGCTCTGAACAATATGAATTTATGGCACTTTTGGCCATTCATGCAGTTCTATACAACAAATTTGGCATGGATCATGGAAGATACTAATTTGTGTTTGAAAGTACAATGAAGAACTGAATTTTTTTGTTATTTTTATTTTGGGTTCTTTCTTTTGGTGGTGGGTGAAATAGGTTGAAGTGGATTAGATATGAAAGAAATTTTAGAAATTCTACTAGTAGCCCTAAAATCATTGGTTTTATACATGCAAGATTGGTTTTAATATCTAGCCATTTTCTAATTTAAATATGCTGAAATCAAGGCAACAACATTTAATTGATGTCCATAATGGCATTTTATATGAAAGCATCACTTACCTAGTTTGGATCATTACCGCTTGTCGAAGCCCCACGGAAAAGCGGACATCTTCTACGGTTATGCCCATGTTGATGACACAGTCCACAGCTCTGCTTTTGTTGAATCTCCCTCAAGTCAGAATTTGGCCTTCGAGTTCCCGGTTCTCGCTAAACCCCATCCATCTCATTCCGTATCCTAAATGCCACAGGTCGACCTTTGCCCCGCAACAGGTTTGGGTCAGGCACCCACTTTGGACCGTCCACATCCCTCCACAATGTATCTAACAGTGGCACCACAAATGGATGTGAGTAGGTGCGAATGGCATTCTCCAAACTATAACATGGGTCAATATATGTAGTCGCATCTTGCCCCAAGTGCTGAAGAGCTTTAATTGCATGAGAACAATGGATCTTTTGATTTTGCCACTTTCCACAACGACATGTTCTGGCTATTAGGTTTACTTCATGACTATGGTGTCCCCCTCTAGAGCTATTGATGTTGTATGCAGTAATTACTTGATATATACCATTCTGATTATTATACGCTGCTATTTGGTGTGAAATAGATTTTTGCAGGTTTTTTCCATAGATTTCTAAGGCATATTTACTCCATACCTTGGCAATTGAGAGATCATGAGTAATTTCTTTATGTCGATCATGGAAATACGCAACAAGTTTGCTGTGTGTGAATTCAACCATTGCAGCAATGGGTAGGCCACGGGCACCTTTAAGTACTCCATTGAAGCACTCCGAGACATTGGTTGTCATAGACCCATAACGGTATCCACCATCATATAGCTGGGTCCACATTTGTAAATCCTCTTTCATTAGATATGTGTATGGCATGATGGATGAGTCGGGCTCACTTTCCTGCCGCTCGGTTCTCCATTTCTTCCTAAGGGCCTCGATCTCGGCTTCCTTGATAGGTTGCATGTACAACTCAAATTTAGCTTCCTGAGTAGCATACCCCGCTTGCAAGGCCAATGACTTTAAAGTGGCATCCTGAAAATGTGTGTTGAAGTTGCTAGCAACATGTCGAAGGCAATATCTGTGAACTACTCGTACTCGTCCATCATCATCTCTAGGCCAGTTTGCAATTGCATTTTGAATACCCTTATGTCGGTCAGAAATTATGCATATGTCCTTATCTGCTATCACATCCCCCAGTGCATTCCTGAGGCATTCTAAAAACCACCTCCAACTAGGCCCTGACTCTTTGTCCACAACGGCAAAGGCGAGAGGCAAAACCTTGTTGTTGGCATCGGTGGCCATTGCAATCAACAACACCCCTCGATATTTACCATACAAATGGGTCCCATCAATACTGATCACTGGCTTACAATGTCTAAATCCTTCAATGCATGGAGCGAAAGCCCAAAATACATAGCGCAATATTGTATCACCGAACTCGTCCCTAGGTATGGTGTGATACCAGAACCGGGTGCCAGGTTCTTGATCCAAGTATGCCAACAATAACTTTCTCAACCTTTGGTAAGACTCTTCCCAATCCCCAAATATCTTTGCAATAGCTCGTTGTTTCGCATCCCATATCTTATAGTAAGAAAGCTTATGCCCATAATACTTCCCTTTAATGAAATCTCTGAGGTGATAAATTGTTGCCGTGTGTTTTTCTTGCAACAATGGAACAAATTCTGCTGCAAGAAAATTACAGTTCATCATTCTACCATCAAGGGCTGTGGCAAGGGGTGTACAACTGTGAGGACCCCTATAAGATGTGACCATCCATAGACCATGTTCAGGCTTCTCGACTGCCCCAACGTACCATATGCATGACTCATCGACGCATTTCACAGACAGTCTACTTTTGGTCGACCTACTAGTGATAATGTTTCTGTTATGCTTTGCGGCGTAAATTGTTAATGCACGCTTCACCGCCTCTTTATTCGCAAAAATCAACCCTTTCGCAAAATTCATGTCCGCATTCCAAGAAGAACCAAATGCATGCTGAACAACTTCAGGATCAACCATATTTTCCCAAGTATTTTCATAAAATGATGAGGCAGGAGGTTCATAAACAGGGGTCGTATTTGTAACATGTTGAACTCTGACATTAGCGTCCGCATCATCTTCATCACATTCAGCCATATCATCAACATCAGGAATTGGAGAAATTTCATGATCATCAACACCCCTGTCAAAGTCACCATTATCAATCCTCTCTTCGTACTCATCTCTATCGTCAGGATCTTCCCCAAAATAGTCTTCATCTTCATCTTCAACTACTGGAACTGTAGAGGATTCACCTCGATGTGTATAAAATTGATCTTCATATCTATTTCCAAGTTCGCTCTCAATTGTTACTGGTGTCTCTTGAAAAGGGGGTGTATAGCCTCCCAATGTGGTGCATTGATCATCTAGGACTGCAACTTGTAGAGATGTAGTTGTTTGTACAATTTCTTCCTCTACGCCGACTTCCGCACGCGGCTCCAAAGTGACGTACAACTCAAAATCTGCTGTTTGTTCCCATTTCTGCATCTTACTAAACATGAATTTCACATGTTTGTCCTCTGTTATCTCCATATATCTGTAATTAATGCATTGATTGAGGACTTCATATGGAGAACGGAAAGTAATATGTATGTCATGCAAAGCAGGGTTCACTTGCAACTCTTCCATAATTTTTACTTTCAGCTCATTCAGGGTCTTTAGCTTATGGCGTATCATCATATAGTAGCACTGCATACCCGGACCTTGAAATGAGGATCCGTCATAAGGGTTGGTATTGGTAAGGGGTCTACCGTAGTATATATTTATAAGGATCATTGTCAACCTATAGATCATCAAGTGCAATTGTGTTAGTTACAAATTCATAACGCTCAATCAACATTAATCACAAAACTTTGCGTATGAAATGCCAACAATACTAACCTCAACCAAATTTGCATATACTCACCTTTAGTAATCTTACAAAAATAGTCATTACCAAATTCATATTCTTTAAAAATTTCAAATCATTCTAGGGGCATGACTTTCAAAACCCATTCAAATAAGTTATGATGAACAAAAATATTATATACCAACCAGTTATCCATTGAAATCTTTGTTACAAATACTATCTTAGGTATCAACTCATAATCCATTTCATATCCATGATAAAGACCTAAAACTACTAAATATACCTAACAATTGATCACAATATTTACTACTAAATATTCCCAATACATCACAATAGTAATTTTAAAAAAAAAAACTTAGCATATTATCACAATATTTATACTAACAACCAAAACAAATATTCCCATATGTTGTAATAACATAATTAATCACAATATTTTGTACTAAATATTCCCAATAATCACAATATTAATTTTTTTTATAAAAAACTTAGCAAATAATTTAATCACAATATTTACACTAACAAAAACAAATTCCCAATATGTTGTAATATCACAATATTTAGTTCTAAATATTCCCCATAATCATCATAATATAATGTGTGTATATAATGTATTCATGATCTTAAAGTATATAATGTGTTTTTGTTAGTGTAAATGTGTGTATATAATGTGTGTATATAATGTATTCATGATCTTAAAGTATTCATGATTTTATAAATGTGTGTATATAATGTGTCCAAAAAAAACTAGCAAATAACAAAAAAAAATTACAATATATTAACAATTTAATCACAATATCACTAACAAATAACAAAAACAAAACTTTTCCTTAATATGTTTTAAAAATTTTCTTCAAAAAAAAAAAAAAACTAGCAAATCACATTACCTGAGATGATGAGTGTTGTGTGAGTGCAAGTGAGGGAGAGCAGGAAAGTGGTTACTCCAGAGGAGCTGTTGTTTGTTTTATGAAGAGGTGTTTTATTAAGAAGAGCTGATATGTTCAAAAAGTGCTGAAGGTGTGAACCGGGTAAGAAGGAAAAAGGTCCCCAGTTAGGACCCATGGCAACACGTGGAGGGGATGGGACCATTCTTAGAAATCGAGTCCAGAGGAGACGATTTCCAGTTGTGCACGTGACCTCTGCCATGGATGAGACTGGGATGAGACATCTGAAAAGGCGATACAGGATGTACAAAAATCGACTCCAGAGGAGACGATTTCTATGCTGAGAAACCAACTCCAGAGGAGACGATTTCTATAAATAGAAATATAGAAATCGTCTCCTCTGGAGTCGATTTCTGGCCTACGTGTCCACTTTCCTCCACCTCAGCTGCTGGCGAAACAGAGAATATGCACAGGGAAATCGACTCTGAAGTACTCGAATTGTTAAAAATGAAATTAGTTTGAAAATTTGCCTAACTAATGATGTTGTTTGGGATTGATGGTTAATTTCTTAAAAATCCCCCATGTTTGTATTGAAACATTGCTAATCAAAAAAAAAAAAAAAGATTGTTGTGAAAAAGGTACTAGGAAGGCCCAATATGCATTTACGGGTTAGGGGAACTAGGGAAGACATGGCCCCCCTACAATTTTTAGAAAATGGTTTTAGTATATATATTTAAAAGTTTAGATAAAAAAAAAATTATATTTGACCCCCAAATAGAAAATTAATTAATTCAAATTGAAAACTAACCCTAGAAATCTAAAATATAAAATAATCACTTAACTTATATGTATTTAGTATTTACTATTATAGTTTGCTTGTTTGATGTTTGAGAGCCAAAGTTTATAATTTGAGACTTTAAGTTTTAAGTGATGTACTTTATTTTCACCTAAATAATTGCATGAGTGCTCATTATATTTTGTACGTGTTTGATTGTCTTAATTTTTACTTGACAACAGTTGGTAATTTTTTGATTTTGTACATTGAAAGCGAATGTTACAAACTTATGGGTAGAATTCATCCTTAAAAACTAGCTTGCAAGGGGAGGGTGTGTAAGAACTTATAAACACATGGTTAAACTTACAGTTAATCCATGTGGTACACTAGGATCATAACATATCATCACGCTTCGCAGCTGATGTCCACGATGGCTCACTCTAGCGACAATGACCTGATGAGAACCCTTTCTCTTTTGGTGGCTTCACTCACCTATCAGTAATTTTAATCAAGCTTCTAAGTCGCCCTTTTCGAGATCTGACCACAAAGCCCCAACTTATGTTATCACATATTCAATGAGCTACGCCTGATTAATTGAAATGGTAGTTGACTCTGATACCAAATATTACAAACTCATGGGTAGAACTTACCCTTGAAAACCGGCTTGCAAAGGGAAGGTACCCAAGAGTTTTTAAACACATAATAAAGTTTACACTTAATCCATGTGGAACGCTAGGATCATAATAGGGAAATCACTGCAACATTTATTAAAGAATCAATCATAAATGATTACTGCGCTTAAAATAATGTTGAATTCCATTTTGATATATTACAAATTAGGGCTGCCCATGCCACCTACAAAGCCAACCATACCCACCCTGTCACTACCTGCTCCGGCTGTCGACTTTGGGTCCCAACCTTCAAAAATGACTTAGACAGGTTGGTTGTGGATCTCCTCCCCTAAAACTTGAGCAACCCAACCCAACTGAAAAGCAAGGTAAATCTGGCAATTCCTACCCATTTTAGCAACTTTTCCAGCTAGATTCAATGGATTTTGGTGACCAACACAACTGGATTTGGCAAAATTCATTAGATCCTGCGAGTTCTTCCCCAAATTTGGCAGAAATCTCTCTAGGTCTAACAAGATCTTTGCCAAATTTGGCAAGATCTTGCTGGATCTAACGAGATCTTGCTCCTCCTCCTCCTTTTTTGACGATTTTCTGCTTCTCCTGAAACTAACCACCACCCAAGGCTTACCCGAAATGTCCAACCTGATACCTTTATGAGTTGGCTGCGAGTTTGGTAGTTTCCCACCTAATCTGATTAGGTTGTTGCAGGTTGGGCACAAACCTGACTTGAACTGACCTATTGATAGGCTTATAATTGAGTAGAAATGAATTAAGAAATAATAATTTCATCACCTTTTTTTTTTTTGCATTTTTTTTTTAATATTGAATATGTGCTAGTTTTAATTTTCATGTATTAATTTAGTTTTAAATTTTATTATATTTCTTATTTTTTAATGGTCAAAATTTTTTTTTCATGCTTTTAATTTTAGAGGATAGGCATTAGTGCGATTACAAGTGCCTTCAATCCAAAACCATAAGTTGCAAGTTTGAGCTCGAGAATTAGTCTCTAAAAAAATTGGGAGAAATTCTACATACCATCACCTCTTCCCAACCCCACAAGAACGAGAGTTTTGGACACATAAAACAAATTTTAGCCCCCCTAAGCAACAATCTTGTTCCGTACTTGCATGTGGCAAAGGCTTTAGGCATTAACTTGCCCCTGTACTAGTTTTTCCCCCTTGGTTTCACCATAAACTCATCTTGCAATGTGGCAAGTAAGATGACTATAAAGCTATAGTTTATACAATTGTACTTCCCCATTTCAAACCTTGAAGGACGAATTGGTTTATTTTGGAACAAAAATACTAGGACCATATTAAAAACTACAACTTTTGCCATAATTGTTAATGTGGTAGACTATGAGTAGTGGAGAAAAAGTGGTGAATTCATGTAAAAGTAATAGGTAGCTAATCTTAGTCTGTCATGTAAGTGTAGGATAGTTTTGGCAAAAGTTGTGGCTATTTATGTAGTACAAGAATTACTCATATTGGAAATTTGGAATTGTATGGCCCTAGCAATATCATTGATAACACGGCCTCTTGATCATACTGTTGGAAAGGCCCTCTTGGTTATTGGTTATGAATTAAATAGTTTTACAAAAACCTAGTATGTGGGTATAATATTTTTCAAAAAATTCCCTCCCACTGAAGCAAACTTAAGTAAAAGATGACTTGTGATGATGCTAAAAATTGTCAGTAGATCTATCGACCAAACCTGCAATCTTCAGTAAAAGGTGAAGAGTAATGAACTTGCAAAAAAGGGAATGTCTTCAGAGAGCACCGGTGTGGTGTCGACCTATGACCCTTCGAAAGTTAAGTCAGAAACCCGCAATGAACTTTGAAGGAGTTTCCGAATAGTATTTTTTGTGTACCTCGAAATTGGAGTGCCTTGGTGTTTATATATGGGCCTGTGGATGACCACCTTAGTTGAATTGTAAGGACATGGGATTATCTCTCAGCTGACTTGTAGGAGATGGGAGTTATCCCTTTGCTGAAATGTAGGAGATGGGAGTTATCTTTTCGCTGATTTGTAGGAGATGGGAGTTATCCCTTTGCCAGCGGTTGTTGTAAATGTAGGAGAGTTTTAGGTGATGCGAGCGTTGTCATGTAGGCTCAATACGCCCATCTTTACCCGTCCATCCATGAGGGTGACAAATGGGTGTCAAGGTTAGGCTTGCAAGTGCTTATCCGTCCGCTTCTATGCGCGACGAGCATATGGTTGGAGTAGTTGTGATAATTTGTATTTGTTACATTGAGTCTTCCATTTCTAATAAGTAGGTAATTATAATAATTTAATTATTAATTATGTTAGAATTTAAATAGAGAGAAGACGTAAATATGAAATTGATTTGATTTTAAAAGTTGTATGAATAAAATAGTCACAACTAATAGTTGAGGAAATAAGACGATCAGTAATCCAAAAGGAACTAGCTCATCAGATCTTCTAAGATGAATATTTATTTGTGATGGAAGATAAAATTTTAAGGTTGATAAGATAAACCTATAAGTAGAAGAGAGATCACCGTTGAGGGTGAGTGGTCCAATGACAGAGGCTTAATCCCATATGATTTGAACAAAGATCCAGTCCTAAATGATTTGAACAAAGATCCAGTCCTAAATTTGAATGCTCAAGTACACAAAATTGATTCTTAGAATGCCTACTAGCTAGTATTATTGGGACTCAAGTCAAATTGAGGTTAAGCTAAATCACTTAAGCTATGCCAACTATCCATTATCTTGACAAAAGCCTTGTAACTGGTTAATATTTTTGGTATTTTCAATGGAAACATTCAATATTCAAATCCTTTAACTTTCAACTATCAAATTATAAAAAATAAAAAATAAAGAAACACAAACAAACAAACTATCCCCCTATCCTAATTCCCCTATGCCTCCACTTTAGGATTCAAAATTGATTCATGAATAAAATTAAGATAAATTTATTTTAAATCGGTAGTATAAGATTTTTCAAACCTTAATTTGGATACTAGCTGTCCTTTATTCCAACTAGCGTATGGCTATGCCAACTATCCCATATCCAGCCAAAAGCTTTGTAACTGATTAATATTTTTAAAATTTTCAATAGAAACATTCAATATTCAAATCTTTCATCTTTCAACTATCAAAATATAAAAAATAAAAAATAAATAAACACAAACAAACAAACTATCCCCCTATCCTAATTCCCCTATACCTCCACTTTTGGATCCAAAATTGATTCATTAATAAAATTAACATAAATTCATTTTAAATCAGTAGTATAAGATTTTTCAAACCTTAATTTGGATACTAGCTGTCTTTTATTCCAACTAGTATATAATCTCGTGCATATACACAAATACAATTAAAAATAATAACAATTATATGATTTAAATTATACATAATATATAGTATTAGTTTACACTTTTTAAAACTATATATTTCTAAAATATGTAATGGTTTCTCATTACATATATATATATATATATATATAATAAAATAAATATTATTACATATTTTGAAAATCTAACCGTTAAATTGTATATTCTTTGTATTCTTAATACACATGTCAAATTTTGTATCAATTGGATATTATTTACTATATGATCTATAAGTTTATATTTTATGCATAATTTTAAACTACAAAAACTTACAATTTAAACAATTTATTGATGAGATAACTATTGATCTTTATTTTTTTAGAAATTTTGCAAGCATGGATGATATAAGATGAAGATGTAATTCAATGGTGGATTTGTCAAAATTCACTTCCAATAAAAAGATATTAAGTAAGGTTGTAGCCTTAGGCTACAACAAATTTTGTAACTAAGTTTTGTCCTTATATTTATATTAGTGTGTAACTTTATGCATCTGCACAGGTACAATTTAAAAAAAAAAATCACAATTATACAGTTCGAATTATTCATTTTTTTTGGAAGATGTTCAAATTATACATGGTATTAGCTTACACTTTTTTTAAACCATACATTTCTAAAATATGTAATGGTTTCTCATTATATATGTATATATGATTTAAAATTTAGTTGGTTTATACTCTTTGGTTTTTGCACCTAATACTTCACTTGTTACAAAAATTAAAAACTTAAATGGACACGTGGTGAAAATTTGGATTCCAATTGAAATCCAATTTAGAATTTAATTGGATTTGGACTCTTCGATTTTTATACTCTATAATTCACTTGACACAAAATTAAAAATTAAATGGAACACGTGACGCAAAATTGACAATCCAATTAAAATCTAATTGAATTTTCTCTTAGTTTTGGCAATTAATATATATAGATTTATATAATAACTAGTATTATGCCTGTGTGATGCACAATTTAATAAAAACAATTTTGATGATACAATTAAATTTAATAACAAATAAAATAGTAAAAATATTTTTAAAATTAAGTTGCATGGAAAAAGTATATTATTTAAAAATTTGTATTGTAATTAAATTGAGATTTTTAACAATTTAGAAATTATAGGAGAAGAAGATAATAACAAATAAATTATATCTATTTTTTAAAAATCTAAAAAAATTAGGTTGCTTTTTTTTTTTTTTTTTTTTCATGTAGTAATATAATATAATATTTTTAAAATAAGGATTAGATGAATATTTTGGATTATAATCAAATTATGATTTTTTTTTATCAACTTATAAATTATAATAATAAAATGATTAGATGAAGAATTTAGATTTTTTTAAATCTAAAAAAATTAGGTGGTTGTTGTTGTTGTTGTTTTTTTTTTTTTTTTTTTTTTTTTTTTTTTTTTTTTTTTTACTTGTAGTAATATAATTTAAATAAAAACAATAAGGATTAGAAGTAGATTTTGGATTGTAATCAAATTATGATTTTTTTTTATCAACTTATAAATTAAAATAATAAAAGGATTAGATGAAGAATTTGAATTGTAATCAAATTAAGATTTTTATCAACTTANGCGTAACTGTTGGAAGGTCCTTGGTTGGTTCATCCTGGTCACCCTAGACAATTGTTTTCTTTCTCTTCAAGTCATCAAACAGTTGTTGTAGCTCGGAGCATTTAGCCTATTGATTTCAGTGCATCATCAATATATATATATATATATATGATTTAGTATTTAATTGGTTTTAGACTCTTCAATTTTTGCATATCAACTTAGAAATTATAAGAGAAGAAGATAAAAACAAAAAAAAAAAAAAACTATATCTATTTTTTTTTTAATCTAAAAAAATTTTACAATTTAGCGAAACCACTTGACACAACCACAACTTTTAAGCCCAACTTTTATTATATAGTATATGATATGATATGATATAAAATAAAAACTTCAACTATTTATTGACTCATTCTAATGTTACTACATTTCCCAAATAAGGTGAAGAATCTCTTGTGGCAAGCTTGTTGCAATTCTATGCCTACTAAAGCTAACTTGGTACGCCAGACCGTCATGGATATGTGTTCGTTGCAATTTAGCTTCGGAGGATCAACTTGCGCTTTGGTCATGTTCAGAACTTGATGAGGTATGGTTGGATTCTACATTATGGGGTTTTTGTAAGGTTACACAGTTTGGGACTTTTAAGGAACTAGCAATATGGATTTTCCGGAAGCAAGTTAGTCCCGGCCTCTTTGCCATAATAGTGTGGTTTGTCTGGACTCAAAGGAACCAAATAAGACTTCATCCCATGTATCAAATGAGCGGCTTGGAGAGTTTCATGTAGTTCAACCAATCCCAAAAACACGAGTTTGACAACCACGTGTGTGGTGGAAACCACCTCCTAAAAATTTGGCTAAGATAGATTTTGACGGAGCCATTTTTCCCGAAGCAATAAGTCTGGAATTGGTTTGGTGGTTCGGAATAGCCCAGGCTTGGTGTTAGCTTCTTGCTTGCAGCAACTTCCACAAGCTTACTTCCTTTGGAGATTGAAGCTTTGGCCGCTGCTAAAGCTCTCCAATTTGAATCCGAGATAGGTATTTCTAATGCTATTCTGGAATGAGATTCTTTGCTGCTAATTCAAGCTCTGAGAGGTGGTACTGAAAACCTGTCCCCTTATGGTGTACTTGTTGAAGATGTTTCAGTTTGTTCTACTTCATTTACTTAATTACGTTAGTTAAGAGAAAACGTAATAAAATTGCTTACAGTCTGGCTAGATTTGTAATTAATATACTAAATTTTCTTGTGGCTAGATTTGTAGTTAATATACTAAATTTTCTTGTGTAGATGAAGGATGTTCTATCACAATTTATTTCTGTACTTTAGGCTGATTTAGCCAATTTTTCTTAATTTTAGCAGAGTTGTCTTTTCCCTAAAAAAAATTAAATTAAAATTTGTTTCTTGAAGTTATTAAGGGTCCGTTTGGGAACAGTTTATTTAGCTAAAACTGAATTTTTTTTTTATAAAACTAAAAAGTAGCTGAAATAGTACAATGAGATCTATAAATAATATCAAAAAGTGTAATAGGACCCATGAATAATAGCAAAAATAAGTTAAATAATAAATAAATAAAAACTGATTTTTTAAACCAATACCAAATGCACACTAATAATGTCAAACTATACTAGACTTGCTGGTCATAAACCAATTAATACTCATCGTGCTTTTTGGATAAGCAACAAAAATTACACCTAACAAATTCTAATTGATTTACGTTTTATATTCACTAAACAAATTTAATTAAATTAGATACACTCTTTTATACAAAATCCCTTGTTTGAATTCTTATTTAATATCTGTTTGGCTAGCTTATTTTACTATTTAGTTTATTTTTGCTTCTATTCATGGGTTCCACTGCACTTTTTAGTATTATTTATGGATTTTACTGTACTATTTTAACTAATATTTACCTTTATTTATAGTACTTTTAGTAAAACGTTTTCAATTTCAACAAAATAAACGGATCCCAAACAGACCCTTACTAATACTTATTAATTATGTATCATATATAAATATTTTTTCTAACTTTTATAATATATATATATATATATATAACCTAATTAAGAAATTAAGTATCCTTTTAGGCAGAAAACCTAACATCAAAAAAATTCAACAAATTAAATTAGGTAAGGTCTGTTATGCATAGTCTCTAATTTGGCATTTTATTTATTAATGCTTATCTATTAAATGGGTATCAACTACAGATAATGGAAGGGAAACCCTACATACATGCATGTATAAGCGAAAGGACATACATGTACCTGCCAGTCCTCACATTCCAGGGCATGTACATGCATGCATGATGTATGTCATGACATGAATGGTATCATACTTTGGTTTTATAACGCATGCATGGCTTGTAGCTACCACGTGTCAGTCTTAGAGAGTTGGGCACCGTTAAAGAAGCATAACCGCTGTTGATAACCGAGCCCCTGCTGACACCTAGGATTGGGCCATTTTACTAACTCCAAAATTAGATTCTTAATTAGGATGTAATTCCATTTTGGGGTCCAATCTTGTAGAACATGGTACACGCCATTATATGACTGTGATATACATCATCCAATGAAATAATATTGTAATAATTTTCTTTTAATATTGTCACATAAATTTTTAAAATATATATTTTGTATCGTCATTTAATATATATTTACTTTTAGAGTTACAATTTTTTTTTTTTGGGTTAAAAGAAGCTTAGAGTTACAAATTATGTTAAATTATATTAGTTTGAATTAATTAAAATTCATCATCTCTTTGAACTAAACAACTCAATGCAAACAAATTTTGACTAAATAGATTTTATCTTTAATTAAATTGAGAAAATTATTTCTATAAATATATTCAATATAAAATTTTAGTTATTAATATTTACTAATTTAATATATTATATTTAATTCAAAGTACAATTAGAAGCTGATTCGAATCCAAATTAATTTTTCATTGTTGTTTGATTTAGTTTTGCATGTTTAGTTTAATTTTACTAATTTTAGTGTCAAGTGACTCATTCAAAATAAGTAGTGCAAAAGTCAAGAGACCACCTTACTTAGTTAGACAACATCACCTCATTATAACAACTAGCTGATATCTTGCACAATGTACAATACATTTTGATAAATTTTATAAAAAATTATTTATGACTCATTGATTTCATGAATAATATTATTGTTAGTTTACAAATTTTTCTAGTACAATGAAATTTAAACAAAAAAAATTTGAGGAAAATACCTCTAATCCATGCAACCAACAAATCTCACCATATCACAGTTCACATTGTCACCTACAAACTTGTTGATTCCTCAGTGTTTTTCTTGTAAGATTTATGCTTTATATATAGATTCTATAGTGTTAATTTTTTTCATTTATTATGCTACTAAAGTCTCTATATCCACCATATCAACACCTACAATTATTAACACCTACAATTTTTAAGTAAAAGTAGCTTTTCTTTAGCTTCAGAATTGACATGAGAGATAAAATTAAGGCACATTAAAATTTTAATTGAAGAAAAATTTGATTTTCTAAGATTAAAATTATAATAGGGTGGAAATTGAAAGAATTATATCTTAATCAATTAGCTATAAAAATTGCTAGAATTTTATGATACAACAAAAGAAACAATAATATCATAGTGACGCAATAATACCACAATTTAACCCCTATATTTTAATTGAATCAAAAGTAGTCAAAACATTAAAAATATTACAAATCCCTAGCAAGTATATGCATCATACAGAAAAACCAAAAATCTAATTAGCACATAATATGATAAAACTAGCCACGCATTACAAGGTTACATCATTAAAAACGTATACATAAAAGCTAAACAAAATATTTTGGAAATTAACATACCCCTTGGAAAGAGAACCAAAGATATTGTCAAAGAATTTATGCAAGTTTAAGTCCAAAGGAATTGGAGATTTATATTGGAAAAATGTGGAGACATAATCATATTATCATATTCATTGAATCTGACTCTAGCAATTCTGCATTGAAGTTAGTCTTATGCAAAAAACTGAAAATTTTTCATAATTACTTTATTTCCCATGACTTTTTAGATCCATCCATATCTATCCAAATCATTTAAAGTTATAAATGTATACAAATTCTTTGAATTTTATTATACATCGAAATAAATGCATCTACCATTACTTGATAGTTTGACATAAATGCTTATGGCATGTTTGGTAGACTGTAATAGACACTGTAATGTAATAAATATTCCTATGGCATAACTATTCGGTTGTTTGATTATATTTTTATTACAATGAATATTTATTCTTTATGAATAGCTATTCTTCAAAATGAAGAATAACTATTCCTTGTCAAAAGTACTAAATATCTATTGCTTCACCTTATGTAATAATTTTTTTTTAAAAATTCTTAAAAAGCTATTAGTTGCCATATCTTCAAAAGGAAATTTCTTGTTAATTATTAGCTCTATTTTGAACACCCTAAAATAAGTGTATTTTAGGAATTTTGACTTAAAAATGATTTAATTACACATTCTTTTTACACTCTACTAAATTGTGGATGCATATTCAGGATTCTATTCTTAAATGGTCACCAAATTAATGAATAGTAATACTTATTACATTCCAACTTAATGTATTCCTTGTAATACTTATTCCTATTCTCATGTAATAATCATTACAGTGTACCAAACGTATCCTAATTTTAGATAAGGCGGAAAGCTGAATGAAAAGAATGTCATATAATGTGCAAATTAGCAGAACCCCATGCTCTCCCACGTGATATCTCTGCTTTTGGTTCTATAATAGTGCAAGGTAGCTCAATGCACTGGATGTTACTTCCCTTGTACTATAATATATATATATATATATATTGGATACGCTTGTACTAATATTAATATTGCCTTCTAGTTTTATTCCTAAAGGTCATGCTTCAAATGTTATTATCCCAATTTAATGCTAACTCACTCTTTTTGATTTGTAGCCTTAAGTGTTTAGCTACCACCGCACACTCTTGGTGTGATGGTCACTCCACAAATAGAAGTGCTTGTGGAGTGTGGGGAGGAAGGGTTGGGGTTCAAATCTCTAAGAGTGAGCTTCACACACATATATACTTAGATTAGGCTAGAGTAAAATTCTATCTTGTATCAGAAAAAGTGTCTAACTTTTTGCTAAAATAAATAAAAGATCAAAGCTAATAAAATAAGTAGGGGAATATCTGGTACAAATGGTAAGGAAAAAAAAGAAAGAAGAAAAAGCAATAAATTAGCTTATAATCAAAACTCAAATGCACATTTAATAATTGAAGATTTGGGCTAGATATTTCTGCTATTTTTTGCTTCGTAAATTATGTTATCAAAGAAGCTAAATCCCTAGCTTGTGATATTGCATGTTAGGCCTCTTTTGTATTATGGTCTTGTTTTAGCAAAGAATTTAAATATTAAAAAATTCTACATTAAGATTGACGCGAAGACTGTGGTTACAATTTTTGCATCCCATGATAACTTATCTGATTCATTTCGTCGTTGTAGTGTTTTAATCTCTGATTGTAAGCCCTTCCTCCACCTTTTTAAGAAAGAGTAATGCTACTGACACAAACTATTCTACAAATATTTTACAAACTGCTGACATGGCACACTCCACCTCAGCTTTTTAAAAACTAAAATACCACATTAGAAATTAACAAAGTAAATTAAAAAAATAAAAAAGAAACAGAAACCCAAATCACGTTTGCAACAAAACCCTCTCCCTCTCCCTCTTTGCCTCAGCAGTACCGTACAGCTCTGCATCTCCTTTGCCTCTTCGGTCTCACATTCAAGCTAAAGAAATTTGCTTCCTCTTGTCAAGCATAAAATAATCCAATAAAATTTAAAAATTCTGTCATATAAAATTTTGTTATATGGGATTGCAACACCTTAGTCAAGCATAAAATAATCCCATAAAATTTAAAAATTTTGTCTATAAACTTTAAAAATTCTGTCATATAAAATTCTGTCATAGAACAAATAAGTGGCTCTCAAAAATAAGAGCCATCAACATCAGTAAGTCGTTTCTCAAAAAAAAAAATCAGTAAGTCCCTAGTTCAAATAATGGGACAACAAATAATGCCTTCTTCGGATTTTCCAACAGCATCTTTCCATTGTAATCATATCATATATATAATTTCCTTTGTTTCTATAGAATGAATACGTTTCGAATAGCAGAATGTTGGCCTGTTTGACTGTGAATGGTTTTCTTATCTAAAGCATTGCATGTCTTTCTTATCTAAAGTAGTTGAGGAATTACCATAAGTAGAAGAATTAGAAGCATCAAATACCGAAGTGGGAGCATCATTCTCATCAGTTTTGATTGCAACACCGTTCTCAGCCATGGTTTTGGCGGGTTCTGGCGGCTTCTGCAATGATTCCAGTGAGAGGTGTGGCTGCGGCGTTAGTCGGCAAGGGGAAGCAGATTTCTTTAGCTTGAATGTGAGACCGAAGAGGCAGAGGAGATGCAAAGCCGTACGGTACTGCTGAGGCAGAGAGGGAGGTGCAGACAGGGAGAGGGAGAGGGTTTTGTTACAAACGTGATTTGGGTTTCCGTTTCTTTTTTATTTTTTTAATTTACTTTGTTAATTTCTGACGTGGTATTTTAGTTTTTAAAAAGCTGAGGTGGAGTGTGCCATGTTAGCCGTTTGTAAAATGTTTGTAGAATAGTTTGTGTCTGTAGCATTACTCTTTAAGAAAAGCCACATCCACCACATCTTTTGCAAAAGGGAATCAATGCACGCACTGCATGGACTTTTTGGCAAAGGAAAGATCTCCTATTAGGATAGCTTTGTTTTGTATTCACACCCTCCTTCCTCTATTTTGTTCCAATTATTTTGGGATGCTTGGGTATTTCCTGCCTGAGAGTTTGTCTTTAGTTTTATTTAATTTAGAGTCCATTTGGCATGATTAATTTTGTCAGCTTATTTTATTATTCAGTTTATTTTTGTTACTATTTATGATTATGGGCCCCACTGCACTTTTTATTATTATTTATGGGTCTCATTGTATTATTTCAACTAACTTTTATTTTTATCTACCATACTTTTAGCAAAAAAATTTCAATTTCAGCAAAATAAGCGAATTTCAAACAAACCCTTAATTTCTCTTTCACTTAGTTTTGTTTAATTAAAAAAAAAAAAAAAAGTTGAAAAATAAGCTAAATAGTATAATGAGACTCATGAATAGTATCAAAAAGTGCAGTGAAACTCATAAATAGTAGCAAAAATAAACTAAAATTGCGAATAAACTGAAAATTTCAGTCCATCCCAAACGAACACTAATACTCTCTCAAATTATGGAACAACACACAACATGGGAGCAAAGGTTCCAAGCCTTAACACACATCCTAACCAGTCCCACAATGACACCACCTCTTCAATCTCGGTTCTTCATCTCCACCCAACTGACCCAACACACAACAGCTTCCACCTTTGATTCTTGCAAAGAGATTGGAAGAAGCTAAATGGGGAGAAGAACAAAGGAGAGAGTATGTCAGGGAGAGGCTACCGAGTAGGAAACGCCTTGGAAGTGATGTTCACCTATTGATTCCTTTTTTTTTGTTCCAAATTTATTGTTGTATTGTCTTTTGATTTGGAACCCATTTTGTGATAGAGATTCTTAAGAAATTTATCTCAAGATTTAATATAGCAGGTAACAAGGGATTTTGTAAATGTGAATTTAGATTAATCAATAATCATTTGCACGTTAACAAGGACATGTCACATATGCTCTTGCTTCGAATTTTGGTTTTATAATGCATGTGATTGACTTATTATTTGTATATGTATTATGCAACATTCCTCAAAGTCTGAATCAAGTCACGTATCAAATAGCCGTGCCGTGAGAAAGGGAATGGCCAAGGAATAATAGCACACGGTGATGTAGTCAGAATGATGGAATAGTGGGACGAGAATACAAAAGAAACCCGGTCTTTTGTGTTTTAATAGGAACATTCAAGCGTGAAAGATATGAAAAGAAAATGTAATATAATAGTGAATTTGTCAAAATTTATATCCAATAAAAAGATATTAAGTGAAATTATAATCTTAAGTTGTCTTATTTCTTACATGATGTTGAATTCCAAAAAGATTTTATATGATATTATTTCATACTTCATATCGACAACTTTTTGAAGCCTAATCGACACTTGTGGCTCTATATGCAAGCCAGAGTGGTGACTTGCAAAAAATTTCATATATACACTTGCCAAAAATAAAAAAAGTAAAATACTATTTTGGTTTCTAAACTTTATTAAAAGTTTGCTTTTCATCCCTAAACTTTAAAAAGTTCTTTTTTAATCCCTAAACTTTGTAAAAAGTTTTTTGAATAGTATAAAGACAAAAATAATGATGAAAAAAAAAACTTTTTCAATAATTCAGGGATGAAAATCAAACTTTTAGTAAAGTTTAAGGAAATAAATAAATAAATTTCAATAGTTTAGAGATGAAATACAAACTTTTTAATAATTTAGGGACAAAAAATGAACTTCTTAAAGTTTAAGAATAATAAAACAAACTTTTGGTAAAGTTTAGGGACTAAAATAGTATTTTACCAACAAAAAAAAAAAAAAAATTATATGTTAAACTAACCTATTCTAACCATCCTAATAAAAATGTTAAACACCCTGACATGAGAATTACAAAAAGTGGGGTTGAACAAAAATAAGACATTAACAATATTTTCACAATAATTTTACAACAAATCTAATATGATAAGCTATTACTGATTCTAATTTGGGCTCAATATTGATATTAATTTTTTACCCACCAATAATAGTTTTTTTGCATAAGATTTATTGTAAAAATATTGTGGACACCACATAATCCTGAATCCCTTTTATAAATTAAAAAAAAAAAAAAAAAACTTAAATAGCAACAATAAATATTAGCCCAAATAACAACTGTGGGGGCGGCGTTTTGGTTCCTGAGCCCAAAGGGTAGAAGAATTCAGGCCCAAAGAGCCCAATATAATGAATTTGTTGAGAGTGAACTTAAAAGTTAGGCTTCAATAGAACAAGCAACACGCACAGTGGGTTAGAGATAACAAGAAAGAAAAGAAAGACAAGTTCTAAGCAAGGAAATCCTTCCTCCGAGAAAAATGGTTCTTGAATAAAGTTCTGTTAGACTTGGATACAATTTGAATTCTTGTTGCTACAATGTTTTCTCTAAAGATTTTCGGATCCATTCTCCTTGGAGGGTCTCTTACATTATATAGCTCCCTTTAAATGATCTTGGCCCTCCAGTTGTTGATCGTTCAGGCCACTACCTGAGTGCTTGTCTCATCAAACACCTTCCCAAGCCCCTTGTAAGTTGTGGCAGCCAATGCAACATTATTCAGGGATCTTCTCCACATAAAATACAGCCAGGAGGTTTAATGGGATGCATTAAATGTGGTGGCATCCACCATCCCTTCAGTCATGTCAGTGCTAACCCTTTCTCCGAATCTCTTTCTCTATAGTATGACTTCCTCTAGTAACGTGCCACTGACGTGGCCTTATTGTTCGAGGGTGTGACCTCCTTGGCACAATAATGGCCCCCTCGACCATGGTTAACACGTGGTGCGATTTCCTTATTTAAATTCATGTACCCCATAACAACAAACATAAACCAAACAAAAACAAGATAAGACCAAACAACAACAATTGATCTAATTATTCAACAAAAAGCCTACTATAAAAAATAAAAAAAATAAAAAAAAAAAGCATAAAAATCGCTAAATATTTAAATTTGTAACTCATTCAATCCATTCAATAAAAATAATCTCTAATTTCATTTTTCCCTAAAAAATGGTACCAAGAAAAATAGTTGTCAGTTCTCCTTGATAGTGACGATAATTATATTCTTTTTGGCTTTGTGGTCACAACAATTTTACTCTCCTTAGTGACGTGACTCATAATTGTAGCAAATATTCAAGTTATCGCTTTATTAGATTTTGTATAATTTAAATTTCTTAGTGACCATCCTAAAAAAAGTTCCTAGAGCCACCACGACTGATCAACATACCCACTCTTTTTCCTTCTAGCAATCTTAAATCATGTTGACTACCCTTCCCAATTCACTCCATAGGTCCATTTTTTCTCTCCCTTGACACTTCATCTCTCCATTTAAGTTAGAAATTAATTTTTGTTGTTGTTCATTTGTTCATGTTACCTGATTGCTTTCCATTTTCTCATTTCAGCATCAAAGGCTCGCTGCTTCAAATTTTTTTTTCTTCTTCCCTAATTCTAATAGAAAGCCGACTTTTGCTATGCTATTATGAGTATCCATGATACTCTCAAATATTATAAAATTGAGGATATGTTAAAGGGTATTTGTAGTCGTGGATTACTTTTACGATAAATTAATTTTTAAATTAACCAACTTATGGCTATGGCTCTATTATCTTCTTCTCTTTAAAACCGCTTCCTTTATCTATCAAAACCCTAATTATTTTCTTTTATATATAATTATGAAAATTGGAATCTTAGGTTTTTGTTGATGCAATCATGACCCTAATCTCTTTGAATAGAGGTATTTGGTCAAGGTATTAATTAATATAAATTCTTAGTTTTCTACTATATTGACTGAATACTTACGGCTAATGACTGAATACTTACGAATGGTTCCCTTTGTAAAAGCAAATAGCTCTCATATCTGATGAAATCGGGTGTAGAATGCCCATGCAGGTGATTCTCAGTTTTCCTTATGTTAAATGCAATTTTGGTGAACTTCGTCTGTGTCCATACTTAGTGTCATATATTTTGTTTACAGCCAATCCCAGGACAGGAAAGGAGGGTGTGATAGGTTGATGGCCAAACTAAAATTTAGTCGCTCTATTATCTACTATAGATACTCACTGGGGCATCCCCTACTAGCAACACACTACACTGAAAAGTTGGCAAGGGTTAACTAGGGTCCCTACAAGTGACATGATATTTTGGCACTCAGGTGTAGTGAAAAATGGGCAAGAGTCTCTGCAATTTCATGGACAGGGCGGGTAAAGAAATTAGTTCAAGAGAATACGATTCATATAGGTATTTGGAATATAGGGTTTTTAACTGAGAAACTAATGAAAATAGTAGATACAATGATTAGGAGAAAAATAAATATAATATGTCTTCAAAAAAACTAAGTGGGTAGACACAAAATCTAGAGAAATTAAACATACAAGATATAATCATATAAGATAAAATTGAAATGGAGTAGGAATAATCATAGATAAAATTCTTAAAAATGAAGTTGTTGAGGTTAATAGGACGGGGGATACAATTATATAAAAATAAAAATTATCCTAGGAGCAGAAACAATTAACATAATTGATGCATATGCTCCTTAAATAGGATTGGAAGAATTTATTAAGCAAAAAACTTTTGGAGGACATGGATGAATTGATTCAAGGGTTACCGAAAAGGGAAAAGATATTATTGGAGGAGACCTAAATGGTCATATTGGAAAAAATAGTGGTGGCATTCAAACTTCAAAGAGTTCATGGAGGCTATGGATATGGAGTAAGGAATGAACTAAGAGATGCTAAATTAGATTTTGCAACAACATATAATTTGATATTAAGGAACACTTAGATTCAAAAAGTGATGCAAACATTAGTCAAATAGATTTTATCCTAACTAGAAAATGGATAGTAAATGTTGTAAAGATTTTAAGGTGATACCAGAAGAAAGTGTAACCACTCAACATAGGGTGGTGGTATTAGATAGTTGTATTAAAAGATGGAAAGAAGAAATATTAAACAAAGAAATTCAAGCATTAGGTGGTGGAGTTTAAGAGAGAGAAATAAGATGTGTTCAAAGATAAAATGATCAAAGAGGGCAAATGCGATTTAGACAAAGATGTTTATAAGATGTAGAATAGAATGGCTACATGTTTTAAAATAGCGGCTAAAGACTCTTTTTAGAATTTAAAGGATGTGGACTACCAACTAAGGAGACTTGGTGGTTGAATACAGAGGTTCAAGAAGCAATTAAATGAGAGAAAGAGAGAGAGAGAGAGAGCACTAAAAATGCCAACCTAAACGTAGAGATAATGGTGCTAACGAAAATTATAACGTGTTGAAGAGGAAGGCAAAACAGGCTGTCCAAGAGGCTAAATGTAAGGGTCATGATAACTTATATAATAAGTTGGGGATGAAGGAGGGAAATAAGCATATTTATAAACTTGCTAAGCGATTAAGACAAGTTTATGATGTAATCTGCTTGGAGCAAGCCTTTGTACTAGGCTCTCCTGTGTAGTCCTCTGGATTTTTTTTTTTTTTTTTTTAAATTATTTTGTGTGTGTGTTTTGTTTTGGCAATAAAAACTTTATGCAGATTATCAAAAAATAACTTGCTGAGACAAGGGAATGAAAACTAGAGACTTAAATGGTGATCAGTGCTTAAAGATGAAGATCAAACAATGTTTATAGAGAGCAAGTCAAAGAGAGATGAAAATTTCATTTTGCTAAACTTTTTAATGCAAACAATATGAAAGATTGGAGCGATTTAGGTAACCCAATGGAGGATAGAAACCGTACTTGTTTGAAGAATTAGGATGACCGAGATAAATGATGTATTAAGGAAGATAAAAATAGGAAAATTAAGCCATATAAGCAGATAAAATCTCTATTGAAGTCTGGAAGAGCTCAAGTGATGTGGGAATATGCTAGTTGACAAACCTTTTGATCAGATCTTTGGTGTTAACAAAATGCTTAGTGAGTGGAGGAGAAGTACTTTAATACCTATTTACAAGAACAAGGGGGATATTTAAAACTATATAATTATTGTGGAATTAAACTTAAGTCACATTATGAAACTTCGGAAAGAGTGATTGAACATTAAGACATGTTACAATGATATTAGAGACTAAATTTGATTTATGCCAAGACAGCCAACTATTTAAGATATTTTCTTACTTAGACGTCTAATGGAAAAACATAGAGGGGCCTGTAAAGATTTTCATATGAATTATGAGGTGGGTTTGAGAAATAAATGAATTTCGTTGAAGTATATTAAATTGAATAAGGATATATACAACACAATTGTAACTAGTTTGAGAATAAGTGGAGGAATCACAAATGATTTTCCTATCACTATAGGCTTGCTTCAAGGATTAGCATTTAGTCCATATCTCTTTGCACTAGTGATGGATGGGCTCTCGAAATCGATCAAAGAGGGATGTCCGAAGGTGTATGCTTTTTGCAAATTATATAGTTTTAATGGATCAAACTAGAAGTGGAGTTAGTGTCAAGTTAGAAATTTGGCGAGACACTCTAGAATCTAAAAGCTTTCAATTAAGTAGGACTAAAACAAAGTACAAGAAATGTAAATTTAGTAAAAGTAGAAACAAAAATGAAGTGTTTGTAAGACTTGATAGTTAAGAGACACTAAAGAGCGATAAATTTTGATATCTTGTATCAATAATTCATAAAGATGGAGGATTGACGAATGTGTGAATCATAGGATAAGAGTAGTTGGATGAAGTGAAGAAGTGCATCACAAGTATTTGTGCAATCATAGAATTCCTATTAAGTTAAAGGGAAAATTTTATTAGATTGCTATACTACCAGCTATTCTCTATAATAACGAATATTGATTGGTTTAAAAGCAACATATTCCTAAAACGAGTATATCTAAAATGAGAATGTTAGGATGGATGAGTGGAAATATAAATAAAAATAGGATTCGAAACGAGGAAATTAGCTTGAAGATAGGGATAGCCTTTATTGATGAAAAGATGAGAGAGAGTTACTTGAGATAGTTTGGTTATGTTTAGAGAAGAACACCTAATGCATCAATAAAAAATAGTAAGTTAATCCAAGCTTAGTGAATGGAAAAAAGAAGAGGAATACCAAAAATCACATTAGTAAAAGTAATAAAAAAATTACATGAAAATTTAAGAAGTAACTAGAATATGACATAAGATAAAATAGAATGGAGGAAAAAAAAAATACATGTGGCTAACTCTAACTAATTTGTTAAGAATTCATTGCTGATGTCAAAATTTTAGGACTAAGACTTGTTTAGATGAAATTTTGGTGACAAAAATTAAATTATTAAAATAATAGATAAATAATAAAGATGGCCATGTTTATTCTAGAACAAGTACAAAGAATTTTTTTTTTAAAAAAAATCAATAAACCTTATTAATGATTTCCAGAATCAAGAAAAGTTACTTATATGTGTTTGGTTAAAATCACCAAGTAGGGGCGTGATTAAAATTAATGTAGACGTTGTTGTGGGTTAGAATCACTCAATTACTACTGTTCTATTGTGACCGAAAATTAGAGAGGGGAGTTGCTTTTTGCTTGCTTCAAAAGAGTGAAAACCACCCTTCCTTTCCAAGCAAGCGGAGGTTGAAGCAATGCGATGGACGGTTTGCATGTCAATTGATAAAGGTTTTGGCTCAATTGTTTTGGAAGGAGACTCTCACTCATTTGTTACCAGGCTATTTATGCCTTTCAGATTCCATTATTCCTTGGGGAATTAGGACTATCGTTCAAGATATTTCTCTTATGTTCAGCCAAAAAAAGAAAAGATATTTCATTTTCAGAATATATCTTTTAGTTGGGTTTCTAGAGTTGCAAATTGGTGCGGCTAATTGTTTTGCAAAATGGACTTAGACGTGTAATTTTGTGGGGGTCTTTTGGGGTTGGTTTTTGTCCTCCTTGCTTGGAGTTTGGAGGCTGCTCCTCCTGAGAAGGACGCTGGTCCTTGTAGTTTGTTGTATTTTTTTTTTGTTTGTTGACGAGAAAAATCATTTTTAATATTATTTTCCTTTTCCATGTTAAAAGTTAAAACCCTAAGAAGATCATGTAATCCCTAACTACATTTTAAAAGCCCGCTAACCTATTGTATGAATGAATTTTTGAACCTTTTAAGATTTTTCAATCATTTTCCTATTGTACTAGGACAAGGATGGAGCCTAGTGCATAAATATGGACATGTGACAAATATTTGACACGTATATTTTAATAGATCCAATTTAGAGGAGCACTAAACCCAAGCTCACTTGTCACGTGTTCACATCTCAATAGGTCTAGTGCATAAAAGCACACCCAAGCCAATTCTTCTGTGCTAATGCTTCAGCTCTCAAAACATTCAGCTCTCAAAACATTTTTTTAGCCAAATTATTTAAGAACAATGTAGTCAAGAATTATTATAAAAATAATTCTAAATAAATAAATACCAAAAAAAAAAAAAATCCAGTTTTGACTCTTCAATTCTACTATTCAAATATGTTTGCAAAATGTTACAATATTCAACAAATTTGATAGCCCCCTTTAACATTTTGTAAAACTTTTTTTTAAACCAAACTTTATGTCACATCTCTCTTAATAAAAAAAAGAATTTATGACAAATATTTTAATTCAATGTATAAGAAAATAAAGTAATATATAGGATGTATTTTATAAACCATGTATTTTATACTCTTCAATGTATAAGAAAGTGACTTTTTCCTTTAAAATTTTGATTGTTGCGAATTGGCGATTGCTCTTATGTCTTCATTGAATAGGCCGCCCCCTCAGACAACTAGGCATAACACAAATCCCCGTGACCTTGGGGAAATCTGTAGTGATGAAAAGAAGTGAAGAACACATCAAGGTTCAAAGAGCCTTCTACATGGGGGTGTCAACCAATTATAAATGTAGTTTTTTTTTTTTTTTTCTTTAGGCCGCGGAGGTGTGTTTCCAAAAAAAGGACTAGCTTTTGTCTTTTATAAACCATGACAATCTAAACACTCCATCAATATCTATTAAAACTCACAAATATAACAACTTAAACAAAGAGAAAAGCTTTGAACAAAAACAATTAAAAAGGGAAAACAAAATTTAAGAGAGGATTCAAAGTAACAAGTACCAAAGACAGGTTCTCCGTTGGTGGTTTATTTATGTTATATAGACAGGAGTAATTCTTAAGTACTTCTAGAGTACGGAGAATGGTGCCCTCTTCTCTTACATTTATGATAGGGTCCACTCACTAAATTTATGATAGAGTTCACCATGAATGTGATAAGAGGAAGCACAATTTTTCCGTACTCAAAAAGTACCTAAAAATTTTCCGACAAGACAGAGCATGTAGAATGTCATGGCTAATAAAGTCCAGTATTTAAAATAGCAAAATTAAAAACTCCTGGAGACACAAGGATGGATAATCTAATAGAATTGTGATATGCCATTTTATGCACTTACAGCTGTTACAACAATTCTACACAATTGATCTACATTATTGACTCCCAGATGTTTTCCAGAATCTCTTCCCCTAAACTTCTAAAATACTACACACAAGTGGTAAATGAAAAGAGGCTTACCAGTCACCTGGTTTCAATTGCATAAGTTTCAGAGCCTCTTAGGAATGAGCGGCGCCACCAAATCTGGAAGGCTTTGCTTAGATTAGGGCATTCAGTGCCATGCTTGGAGAAACACCGAAACCATTCCATAAATAGCATATACTGCTGCTTCAAAGGAAGAGTAAGGAGTGTCTGACCCATAGCTTCCTCCAATGCCTTCATGTCAAGCCCTTTTCTGCATCTCTGCAGCCAACCAAAGTCCAATAGCATTGGGCCAAACCATGCCAGGAGAAGCCCTGATCTTGATTCTGACGGGCAATGCAGTTTTCTGGTCCCCATTGCAATGAATAGAAGTGCTGAAACCCTGCTAAGCTCGTACCTGACCATTGGAGACACATTCTCATGCATCTTAATCAGTTCACCCTGATCTGCCCACATATCCACAAACTCCTCAGCCATTTGCCTATCAAGGAGGATTTCTAGCAACCAGTTGATGTTATCAACTTCTCTTGAGATTCGTTCAATCAAGGGACTACCCTTTTCCTTCTTGGCCAATTTCTCACTGGGAATAGTGTCAGAAGCCTCCTCAAACAAGCAGACAATCGAACTCAGACAGGACTGGCAAACACTGTATAGATCTTCCTTATTGACATCAGCATGGTCCTTCTCATAGACTGAACTTCTGCACAGGAGACCCTTGACTAGAGGCTTTAGCTCATTCCTAGCATTAGCATCAGTGCAACTGGTGATAGACCAAACAATCTGTCTAGCTAAATGTTGTTGGGAATCTACTGAGTTACGAGAGTACAGTCTGGCCAAAATATCTCTAGTTGTTATATCATCGAACTTAAATCTTGAAAACAGGATCCTCAGTTTCTCCTCTTCTTCTTCAGTCCAAGGAACAGCCTCAAGGAACTTTAAACAGGACAAAACTCCCTTGGTGAACATTATACCTGCTGATACCTAGTAATAATAAGAGAAGACGTTATTAAAGAGGCACACAACTATTATTACAGATTCCATAGTTCACAATTCACAGAAGCTTTCTTAGTTAACACCGTGGTTTCAATTCAAAGAAGTCCAGTCCTCTTTCTCTCTCTCCAATTAATTTCATCTATCTCTTAGAACAGATCCATTAAATTGATAAAATCTAATTCTCAATTGCAAAATTGTTACTAACTTAAAAAAAAAAAAAAAAAAAAAAAAAAAAAAAAAAAAAAGATATGCAATTAAGAAAAAGCAATTGGTACCTCCATGCTCTACAATGAGGTGAACACAGTAATCATGCAGGGCATCATTCTACTGACATGAGTAGAGAAAATGAATGACCAAGATGTGCATAGACAGCAATTTCCAGGGAAAGAAACCTCAAATCCCATTAGAGGGCCAACTTCCATATGTACACACTTTCTAATTTTTAATGTTAATATTTAGACCTAATACCTATGCCAATCCTACCTACCACTGATACACCCCCTGTGGGTAGATTTCCTTTGAACCTATCTAAATTCCCTACCCAACCATCCAACCAAAAGAAGTAAAAAGAAAGGAGAATTGATCTCATTGTAACAAACATAATCAATAATATGTGAGGATAAGGACACTTCTATAGCTTCATGTCCATGTATTTCAAGAGAAGAGAGCAAACAATGAAACCTTAGTTTCTTTAGAGCATTCCAAGATTGGGAGTTAGAGCTGATAGATTCTTTGTTCGAGCTTGTGCATTCTAATTATCCCTTAGGTGGAAGGTCGTATTGGAGGTTAGAAAATTTGATTGAAGTTCTTGTTATAATGCTTTGCAAGGGTTTACAGGTGTTACGTCCCTGGGAAAGTATACAGGGCGTTGAAGCACCACGGAGCATTGCTTTCTTTGTATGGTCAGCAGCTTTAGTGGATTCTGATAGTGGAAAATCTGAAAAGTGGGGGAAGATCATGATTGGTAAGGTATGTGCAAACCTAGCATAGAATTGATGGACTGGACAGTTTAATAACTCACCATAGAAGACTGCTTGGGAGTTGTGGGCCTTGGTGTTTTCTCCTTTTGGGTTGCATTGTGGATTATTGAAATACTTGTTAGTTGGAGGGAGAAGTTTTGGAGTCTTTTAACAGGAAAATATTGGAGTATAGTTCCACTGTGCATAATACGGAATATATGGAGAGAACTGACCAATCATACCCCTTAAGTCCCTGTTCTTAAGATTTTTGCATGATAATTTTAGGCAGTATATAGTCTCTTCTTTTTAAAATTTTATTGATCTTATTAACTTTACATTGTAACTTTAATGCTCAACACCCCCTGCCCCTCCTTTTCTTTTCTTTTCTTTTTTTTCCCTTTTGATTCATAAGTAGGATCTCCTCCACCGGCACTCTCTTTATCACCTAAGACAAGGAATAGGGGAGATTTTTTTTTTCTTTCTTTCAAATTGCATATTTTATCCATCAAATCTCAAAAAAATTATTTATGTTTTGCTCAAAAATAACAAGAACGTTCTTTTTTTTTTTTTAGGAGGCATTGTCTTTGATTGAAACTATTGGTCATCTGCACTCTAAACTTAGGCAACCACTAAATTCAACAAACTTATAAGTCCGGTTTCCTCAAAATGGAAGGGGCCAAATTTCCCCATAAAGCCACATTCCTTTTAGGTTGCGTTCATTTTGCAAGAATTTAAAGTACAAATTTAAAATTTAGGAGACTTACCATATTATTTATGGGTATTAAGTTAGAAATTAAAGTCTAGGGATATTTCAATTCTTACAATTTATAGGATTCTAAAGTCTTGCGCATAATTAGTTTTTTTACCCAAACACAATCTGATTCAAAACACAAATATCCAAATTCATAAAACTCATAGCCCCCCACTCTTCATACACGCTATTTCATGCATGCGACAGCGCACATAATCTCACTCACTCACAGACACTTATCAGTTATCACATCAAACCAAGCAAAAACACTTCAATCACACACACACACGCACCCAAAAAACAAAAACCAAAAAAAAAAAACCAAAAATTAATTTTAGAGATAAAACCCACTTGGATATTACTATGACAAACAACAATTGAACAAAACCCCAGTTAAAAAAACACAAGAAACAAAGACATAAAACGAAAACCAAAAAGCACAAACAAACCTCGAGAATATCGATTGAGCGGTAGACACCGATCTTCGAGAGACGCTTAGGAATATCGTCCTCGAACATGAGCTCGATAGTCTCTCTAAACACACCAAGATTCTCCACTTCTGGAACCTCAATCCTACACATCTTCGAAGAAGAAGAAGAAGAACCATTCCTCTTAAACTCGCTGATTAAACCAGCGAACACTTCAGAACTCGTACTCAGAACTTGCGAGTTCAGCTCCAAAACCAAACACCCACCACCAGTTTTCCCTCTCAAGTTCAACCTCACGTCGAACACAGTAGCTTCCTTGTCGGAAATCTCAGGTGGGGCCCGAAAGCTTTCGGGTTTCGGTTCGGGTACAGAGGAATCGACGGCTGTGATGATTTCTTCCGGGTCTTCTTGTTCTTCTTGGATAATGGAATGGACGGTGGGATCGGAGTCGATGGGGAGACCCGACCCGGGACAAGATCCGACGTGGGTCGATCCGGGTTCGGCCCACGAGGCTCAACCCGGATTTAGTGCTCAGTGGGGAGTTGGGAACGGAGGAGTTCGTGGGTTTTGATGAGAGAGTTTTGGGGTGAGAATGAGAGCGAGAGAGTGAGAGTGAGAGGTTTTCGGGGCTGGAAGGTGGGACCGTGAATGAGCAACACCATGATCTCCGGCGAGCTTGAGACTCACGCCGTGACGACGACCCGGGTTTCCGCCGGGTCGAACCGCTCATTTTGGGTGGTACTGATGATGATGCAGCAGGTATAGAGTAGAGCGTTACAGTCTGAGAGTGAGTGTAACTGTGAAAAATGGGAAGGTATTGGTTTTGTTTCTTTATTTTCTATTTTCTTGAGAGAGAGAGAGAGAGAGAGAGAGAGAGAAAAAAAAGTAATATTATGATGATGACGATGATGATGAGGTTGAGGGAGATGGGTCTTTTTTTTTTGTTTTTTGTTTTTTTTTTGCTAAGCTTGGGAATCGTGAGTGTTTTGGAGTTTAGTTGGGTAAAATGCTTTTAGATAGTTTGGTTTCTTTCTCTATTGGTCAAGATATCAAGAAGATGAGGTGCACAAACTCTTTTTCCCGTCATTTTCCCTTTTTCTTTTTGGTTGCGTTTCTTACCGTTATACTCTCTCTTTCCCAGTTGAATAAGAAATTAAGAGATTAATTTTTGCCAAACTAAAAATTAATTGATATTTTAAATTAATATAAAGAGCTATTATTAAAAATGAATGTTATAAATTGAAATTTTTTAAACAAAAAATAAATTAAAATATTATTTGTTAGTATTTTTGGTGGCATAGTCTATTTGGTATCCAACAATTTTTTGGTAGCTAATCTATATAATATTTATAAAAAAAATATAGTTTTTGGTTTTTTTTTTTTTTTGAGATTGAATTTTTGGTAGTTTGTATGCTATAAGCATGTGATAAAATGCTAAAATCTAGCATATTTTCATAAAAAGTTAGTTTTGTTAATTTATTTTTAAAAAAAAGGACGAAACAAAAAACAAAAGCTAAAAGTTTTGTGCCAAATAGACATTTTAATAATCATGTAACTTATTAAAATGATGATGTGATACAATATACATGGATGATCTTCTAATCCTCCTTCAACACAATTTGAATAAAAACAATGTAAAACAAAATGGTCAATAAAAAAAAAAATTTAGGACAAACCTTAATTACAAAATTAGTTGTAGCCTTAGACTACAACCTTACTTAATATCTTTTATTGTATGTGAATTTTGACAAATTTACCATTAGATTACATCTTCTTCTTATATCCTCCATGCTTACAAAATTTCTAGAAAAAATTAAAGATCAATAACTATATCATCAATAAATTATTTAAATTGTAAGTTTTTATAGTTTGAAATTATGTATAAAATATAAACTTATATAGATCATATAGTAAATAATATTCAATTAACACAAAATTTGACATGTGTATTAAGAACGTAAAAAACATTAGATTTTCAAAATATATAGTAATGTTTATTTTATTAAGTAAAATTATAGTATTAGGTTACATTCAATTTTGTAGCTAAACTTTGTTTTATAAAGTATGTAAGAAATTTGCAAACCAATATAATCCAAACCTTCTTCTCAAAAAAAAAAAAAAAAAAAACATATATATATATATATATATATCTTCCAAACCCCACAAAAATAAAAATTACACCTGACTTTATAAAAATCTTTTTAAAGTGTGTAAGAGAAATATGGGCATATGCTTTTTTTTCCCTCAAAGCAGCTATCATCATATGGGTAAACGTAAACGGTATATATGTGAGAGATATTGGCATTTAGCAAAAAAATTGAAGGAAAGTAGGTGTGTTTTAAATAATAATAATAATAAATTTTTGTTATTTAAAAGGAGTGAGCTGGAGCTCTCGTGGCATACAGTACTTTTGGGCACTTTCTTGGCTTCTTGGCGTGGGAAAGGCATCAATCATCAATGCCAGGTTGTTTGGTTCCAAGTCTCAGCTAATAGGTTGTTCTTCAAATACACTACTACTACATAACAGAAAACAAAGTAGTAAGTAAGTAAGAGATTTTTGGTTTCCATGAACATCATTTTTTGCGGCTTATCAAAAAAAGAGAAAGAAAAAGAAAAAGAAAAAGAAAGAGAAAGAGAACATGATTTTGCGTGCTACTAACTATTTTCTTTAATGTCAAAAGTGAGATTTAGCTTTAAAATAACGGAATAACCTAATCATTTGTTAAGTATTCTTCACAAAAGTAGTATGCAGACTGAGAGTTATATACCATGTTTTGAAAACGACTCAAATGATATTAAAGGTAAAAAGTTTAGATGTTCCAAAATACATTATTAGTTAAATCTATAACATCAATTGTAATAATGGCTTCAATTTTATCAAGAATCGCGCTGCATTTTATCATCCAATCTAGCATCAAATCAAAAATCAAAAATTAAAATTTGTTCAGGTGGTAAATTGTACTCTAATTTATATTATATACACATATTTGAGATATCTTTTCTAGTTACACTATTTTTTATTATTTATAAACGGGCCTTTTTATTTCTTTTCTTTTATTTTTAGAAAATTTACATACAAATATTTTAAATAATTCTGGGATTTTTAATTTTTAGAAAATTTATATTAATGGTATAGTAACTATATTTATAGTTATAAAATTGAACATTTGTTTATTTATTATATTATTTCTATATTTATATTCTAATAAATATATATTATTAAGAATAATAATTATTATTATTATTTTAAATTAATAATATTATTATTAAACATTGTGTGTGTTAATACTTAGTATTCTAAAAAAAAAAATATTCAAAATAATAATGTATTATTATAATGTATAATGGAAAATATTATTTTGAATTATGAAAGTCGTTTCCTTAGGTTATGACAAGATTTATCATCCGCTTAGGGTGAAAACAATAAGAATAGAATACTTTTGGTGAATTCTTTTGTGAAAATTTGATATTTTTCATTGTTTGATTAACTAGGAAAAATAAGAAGGAAAGTGGTGGGACCTAGGTGTCACTTGTGCCTATCAAATTGTTTTATCCTCAATTTAGGGATAGAGAAAATAAGAGTGAAAATGGATAGTTAAATTAAAATGATTCAATTGCCCTTCCCACATCACTTTTTTATTTTATTTTTCCCGTGCCCACCAACTGTATGTTTGTCTTGTTTGGTTATTTATACCAATTTTTAGTAAATTTATATAAATTATATTTTTCATCTTCTCATTTTTCTTCTCAACCAAATAAAAAAAATTATATTTATTTTTCATCTTTTTAACCAAACACACATGGAAAAGTAAAACATTTTATCTCATTCCACTTTTCCATTCTCACTAAAGATGATAAAATGACTCACTCTGCATGACCCACCATGCCTCAGCCCCCCAACCCCAAGTGGATGTTTTGCTTGTCCCACTTGTCTTAACTTGCCCTGAATCTCTCTCTCTCTCTCTCTCTCTCTCTCTCTCTCTCTCTCTCTCTCTCTCTCTCTCTCTCTCTCTCTCTCTCTCTCTCTCTATATATATATATATATAATTTATTTATTTAACTTATTTATACATAATAATGTAAAAATTTGTTATATATAACCTAATTATAATATTTTATTTTATATACATATTATAGATTATCTTTAAAACAATTTAAGCTCTCACTATCACACTTTCCCTATCTCATCTTTATCTTATCTATGTCGAAGCAATCTTGTTAGGATTAGTAAAACATCTTCTATCTACTTAAAACTCGTCCTACCCCACTACTACCTCACATGAGTTTCTTCTGCCCTGACCCAACCCTGCTTCGCCCCAGTGCCATCCCTAAATTCCTCACAACCAAGTGGAACATTAAATATACGACAGGGTTGACACTTGGAAGGTTGTTCCTTTGTGCAGATGCTGACTATCTGAAAAGAACTCAAATTTGAAGACAATGAACTGTAAGTGTTGAAGTTGAAAATTTTTATTTTTATGCACCGTACATGAGTGGGATTATGCTTGACATCGTTGTTAGATTCCATTAATCATCTGAATTTCAGAGGTTGAATTCTTCACCTTTTTTGGCTTGTATAATTCTCACATACTAGACTTGCCGGCCTTTTTTGTGTTTTCTAATGAATTTTATTTAATTATCATAAGATTATCGTGTGCACAAAAGTCCCATTTACCTTTGCAAATAACAACACACCACCATCAAATTAAAGAAAAAGAAAGATTAGTATTATCTATTATTTATAATACTAGAAGTCATAATAAAAAAAATGGACTTCTTATGTGCCTTAACTCGTAATCATTGCCATTTTTTGGTATATTTGAGAATTTGAGTACTTCCATAGCATTATCTCTTTCATGTGCATCCCCTGCAATTCTAGAACTACCGAATGTAACATGGCAGGCATTTTAGGTCATCCGTTGCCAAGCATTTGCTTTTCCTATAATAGAGTTTATTTCAAACTAAAGCATGTTTTAGGTCATCCATTTCTGTATTATTTAGATTTCAGACTGCTAATGCTGTGCTAATTTTCCTAATTGTTTTCTTTATTATTTATCTTTCAAATTTGGTTTTTTCTCAGATTGCTAAGATTTGTCATATGTGCAACTGGTCCTGTCCTGTCTCATATGTAAATGAGAGAAATTGATAACAAACTAACCATTTACATTGAAAAAGATAACCATTGGGTTTCAGTCTAGAAGCATTGCCTGGAGACTCTAAAAGCTCTTCACAGCTCTTGATGGTCTTTTGTGGGCAGAACCTGTACCTTAGTTTTACCCATTTTCAAAAAGAAAATGACAAAGGGGCACCCTTCACAGGTAAGAAATGCTAAGACATAACTGATCTCTTCTCTACATTTACATAGAAAGAGATAAACATTGAGAAAATAAGGTGTTAAGTCAGCTGGTGAGCTCCTCCATCAAACCCTGTTATCAAAGGAATAAGATGGAAGGTTAGAAGAACTCACAAAAACCATTCTGCTATGAGAATTCAAGTTTAAAGTTACCGCAGACAACCCACCCTTGAGATAAATTGCTCAGCATCAGTTCGTTTAAGAAAGTGCATTGAGTGTCGAGCAAAATTGATTGTCTTACCATCACTTAGTACCACATCAATATCGTCAAGGACTCTCACCTGGATATAGGGATCTTTGGGTGGCACCATATCCTGTCAAAGAAAAGATATAGGTATTACTTTTGAGGTGCAGAATCAATCTATATAAATAATTCTTAAAAAAAAAAAAAAAAAAAAATCAGAATATGGATACTTCCAACTCTGTAGCATTGATAGTCCCATAATATAAATTTTAATTTGCCTATTTTTGTGTGTGCGCGCTCGCGTGTGTGTGTGTGTGAGAAAGAGAGAGAGAGAGAGGTTACCACAGTCAAATCAAGGTCAAGTCTCGACATATATGATTGCAAAGTTCCAGCATGTTTCTTAAAATAGTCTTCCTCTGTGTGACTGAGCTTCTCTTGAATTTCTTGAGGAAGCACAGGCCCTACTTTCCATATCAAACTTCGTATATTTTCTGCTCTGTTGTACCTGCATGGTTATCAATACCATATCCATATCCATGATAACTGGTGAAGATGATGAACCTCCAACAAAAGAGGAAGCTAGAAAAGGTTGGCACATAAAAAATAAATGGCAAGAAAGAAATAGTTACACATATGCCATTAGACAGCGCTTATTGCAAACTAAAGAAAGGTGGTGGATGAGAGCTCCATAGTGATCTGCATTTCTAGTTGTTAGCACATCCAATCCTTCTTCCTGCATTTTTCTGTGGTAATATAAAGTCGTATGAGGCTTATGAGCCAAACCAAACCAAACTGATGTTAATATATCATTGCATATGAAAATGGTAATAGAGTAGTAGCCGTATGCAATAATAGTCAATGAATGAAAGGAATTCCCAATAATAAATTCCAGCCGAATGAGTTACCAGAATTTTCAAATTGCCAACTAGCTAAGAAAACAATCGCCACCCACCCCCACCCCCACCCCCAAAAACAATAATAATAAAAATAACTAAGCTGCTATGCAAAATTGTCCCATGGTTGTGACTAAGCCACACACACAAAAAAAGGAGCTAATTCTCTCTTATAGAAGGAGAAATTTTGGGGTTAAGCTCATTGGAGAGGATGTTTTTGATAAGAACTTGCTAGAATATGAATATGAATTGTGGAAAAGTAACAATGGTGAATGGGAATAGTAGTTGTTGTAGGCCACTTCAAGGGGACCTAGACCTCCGTAGAGAAAGAGAGAGATTAAGAGAGAGAGATGCGCTAAGAAATTGGTTTATTCTTCATTGATATCTAATGTTGAATTACAATTATGTATTTATAGGAAACTAGCTCTAATCTCATTGGCCCACATGGCTTAAGATAATTGGCTAGTTAATTCAACATGTGCTCTATAAATTAAGCATGTGTTAAATGAGCTACACGTGCTCAAATCCTAACTAACCCATCCTAATCTCAACTAAGTAACTAACTAAAGGGGTTATAACAACTATAAGGAGATTACAAGTCATATGACATAATTTGGGGTTCCTATCAGTTTTGGATCCTAGAGTGCTACTCCCTTTTATGTATCATCTAATTTGACTATTTTAAAGAATTATCCAACAGTTATCTATGTATGCATCAAATATGTACAGATATGCTAATATGTATACTTGTACATGTCCATGCAACTATATGCACATTTGAGTGCGCCTTGGAAACACGTTTATATTTGCTAGTTGAAAAGTGAGAAGAAAACATTAGAGATCAGCAAGGGAGGGTGCTTCTTAAAATTATTAGACCTATGTATCAAGAAAATATTAGGGGATGCACCATGTATCAAGATAAAAGTTTCAAAATATTTTATCAAAAGACACTAGGGAAAAATGATCAAAATAGATAATCTGAGTTTTGCCACACTTGGGCGTCAAAAGTGTTGCCACAAGACATAGATCGCCATGTCCTGTAAAAGAAAACAAGTGGGCTTATGAAGCAATTATGGCCCCAAGGCTTAAAAAATTGGAGACAAGAATGTGAGAAAGATCCAATTTCAAGGAAAACATTTATTTTCTTCTGTTCAAAGAACAATGTAAAATTAGAAGATCAAGCTCTAAGTCCCCAATGAATTTTCAAACATTATTAACAAAGATAACATTCAACAAAGAGTGCACTTATCATTCAGGCGACTAGCATTAACAAGATCCTGTATGTTTTGCAAAATGCTATGTTCTAATTTAAGTGAAATTATAAAACACCAAAGATTATGGCCAAAAGAAATCTACAGATATGGAATTTATCTAAATAAAATATATCCAATAAAAGGTTAAGTTATAGACCAGAAAGGAAAGACTCGCACAAAATGAAGTAATATTGTTTTAGAACCAATAACACCAAGCACCTACCCATTAATAAAGCTATGCTAACAAACAAACCATGTACCATCAAATTTTGAATAGTTTTCAAAAAGAAAAACAGAAACATACCCACCAGATAAATTTATAAAAATTTCCCAAAAAAATACTCCATCCTCCCATTTCCAAAAGCTTTGTATTCATTAGGACACGAAACAACCAAATTCTTTTGCTATGCTAGCTAAGCATTAAAAAAAACCAAGCTCCAGGACTTACATTGTAAGGAGTGAGCTGCCCCTTTTCACCACTTGCAACTTCTTTCACCAGCTGGCATGCCTTTCTCCCATACCTCTTTCAATTCAAAGAAAAAACCAACCCTCCTAGTCTTCAAATCTGCCAGAACTATCCCTCATAAACCTACACTCATTGAAACATTTCGTCAAACAATTGCTATGCACATGAAGAAATAAAAAATTACAACATCCGCAATGCCAAAAACCCAGAACATAAATACAGGCAAACAAAAGTACATACAAGCAGACATACAGAAACACATCCATTTTGTGCATATATGGTGAACTTGAAGCGAAAGGATCTGGAATTTGTTGGGACTGGTAAACAGTAAAAAGGTAGGAGAGAGACTGAGAAATGGAAGTCTTCCTGTTTCAGTATTTGCTGGGATAGAAAAATTTGAGAGAAAGTGAAGAAAATTATTGTAGATACGTAAAGTCGCTACTCTAGTTCAGTGGCTTTGGCGGTTTTTTTTTTTTTTACACAATAATTTATTTTTAAAACAATTTAATTTAATTTAATTTTTTTTTTTGAGAAGATAAAACAATTTAACTTGAGCAATATACTAAGGGTTTTTTTTTTTTTTGAAGGGACAGCAATATACTAAGGTTATTCTATATAAACAGAGGGTTTTACTAATGTAGTAATATATATCAAATTACTATAACAATTTACAGTAAATATCAATAATGATTTTTTTTTTTTTGAGAAATATCAATAATGAAAATTTTAGCTTTTCTTCCTACAAATTCAGACATACTTTTTGACTTATACTGGAGAAAAATATTCGCTCAAACTTCCAAATTCCAATCATACAAACTAACATTTATCTTTTGATCAATAAAACAAAAAACAACATTAATCATTGGGGGATATATCTCAACAATTTACTTTTGTGATTAAAAAAAAAAAAGAACAACATACAAATTTAAATATAAGCAATAGCACATATAGATGCTATAGGCAAAAGTAATAAAAAGATACTGTATATATAAAAAGAAATCCGCAAATAATTAAAAACTCACAAATCAAATGCATGAAGGATGAATGATAAAATCAAGTCTTGTGTTTGACACAATCTTCTTAAAGAAAATTTCGCCCCTCGCACAATCTGTGGTGCTTTGAAACTCACAGACATCTGTCTCTCAAGATAAAATGATTTACAGCACAGAGAAAAAGCACACAAAGTCCATACTCCGCGAACTAATTTATGTCTCTTTCTCTCTCTTTGACTCAAATGAATGCACAAAATATTTTCTCTCTGGAAGAGTTGCTCTAAAGTTGTTTTTCATGAATGAAGGACTATGAATATATACGTTATTGAACAGACACACTGTTTCAAAAATAACAAATAATAAAATAATAAAATATTATTATTAATTAGACAAGAGAACCCAGTTCACACATGCCTAAAGTCCAACCCAATGTTTAACCCAAAACTCATATTCTTTATCATTTCCTATGTGGGACTCAAGAATTCTCACCACTTCAATATTATGTTCAAGTTGACACATTAGGAGTCAATTTTTATTCAATTCATAATATTTATCTAACAATCTCCCTCATGAATGGAAATTGATAAAACACAATGCAAATGGTAATGCAGACACAGAAAGAGTAGAAGAAAAGTTATTGTGTCTGGAGAAGTAGCTTTTGGCTTTGAACTTTCTTTTGTGAAAGACTATCAGATATACTGGCTAATCAGTGAACATAATGTCTTGAATTGTTCAGCCGTTTGTGTATACCAAGATAACAGAATTCACACAGCTCCTTTTCGAACACAGTTCATTCTTATGGTTTTGTTCATTTCGGCCCTAAACATATTCTAGTAAATTCATAAAGTGCTTTAGAGAATTCAACCTTAAAATTCTCATGGAAGCGACCCACTACACACTCATATAGGTGACTCTTATTATGAATATCCAACTATACCCCACTTGGATTTCCAATATATAAGAATCATTAAAAGCAAAGCTTACCCTGAACATCGCTTACAGTCATCACTATTTCATCATAGGAATGGGTGGAAGATGTTGTCTCCATAGTAATAAAACTAGTATCCACGATTCAGTTGTCCTTTGAACCTAGATCTTGGAATCTCCAGTCAACTAGGTTAGGTTGTCATTCCGGAGACTTTTATGTCATAAATTTTAACCCCATTCCCCTCGATGAGCAGTTTACTTGCTCTTTATTCAAGACTTTGGTTAACGGATCCGCTACATTCTCTTTCGACTCAATGAAGTCAATGGAAACAATTCCATTAGAAAGCAACTGCCTAATAGTATTATGTCTACGACGTATATGTCAATATTTACTGTTGTACATATGACTCTGTGCCCTACCAATATCCTTTCCCTTGCTCTTTCAAAGGAAGAAAATCTTAGGAATATCAATGGAATCCGTGTTGGTAGGAACGGTATATTTTTCATTTATCTCTTGTTTGCTGATGATTCCTTGTTTTTCTTTCAAATAGACAAAACCTCTCTCACCAATCTTAGGAGGACTATTTTGTGGTACTGCTCAATTTCAAGTCAGGCCATAAACTTCAATAAATTTGACCTTTTTTTGTTCTCCTAATACATCTCATGAGGTTTAGGAATCCATTGCTACTTCTCTCCAAGTGAACTTTGTTCAAAATCCTAGTAAATATCTAGGCATTAGTTTCAAACTTAGAGGAAGAAGAGTGGCTGACTTCCAAGATATCAATGATAGGGTACAAAGTAAGCTTTAGAGGTGGAAAGCCAAACTCCTTTCCCAAGCAGGCAGAGCTACATTGATTTCTTCAGCCCTTCAAGCCATACCTTTGTACACCTTTTTTTGCCTTAGAATACCTAAGACTGTCTGTAATAAGTTAGATGCTATCATTAGAGCATTTTGGTGGGGACATGATTTGGGTGATAGGAAACTTCATCTAGTTACTTGGGATAAAATCTGTCAACCTCGGTGCAGGGGGGGTCTTGGTTTGAAAAAATTTAGTCTAATCAATCAAGCCATGATTGCTAAACAATTTTGGAGAATTCAACAAGCCCCCAATTCCTTACTAGCTAGAACCTACCCAAAAAAAAAAAAAATTTCCCAATAGCTTCCTTAAGTGAGTATAAACCTAAACCAAACCACTCCTGGACTTGGAAAAGTATTGTTGTACCACGATTATCATCCATACACCATGGTAGATGGTTGGTTGGAAGTGGACATCAAATTCCTCTCACTTACCCAGATTGGTACCAAATTTCAAATCTTGCCTTAATGGAGAACAGTATACTCAATGGTACTGTTGCTGACCTCATGATCAAGATTTAAAAACATGGAAGGTGGACTTGATTAGGAGGTTATATCAACCCTAGGATGCTGAGGAAATCCTTCATCTAACCTTATCTAGAATTTCTAATATAGAGGATAGACTCATTTGGAAATTTTCAAGTTCTAGGGAATATAAGGTAAAGAAAGCATACCAAATACTTCTCCAAAGCTACTGCCCAGTTCATCCTCAAAACCACAGATCATTTGGCACTTTTAATAATGTCTGGAAGAAAATTTGGAAGGTCAAACTTCCCATGAAAATTCTAACTTTTATCTAGAAATTATTGCATGATAGTCTGCCTATTTTTAAGTTTTTGATTAAAAAACTCAAACAAATGCCTTATGTGCAATGATGAGGAAGAATCCACTAAACATCTATTTTTGAAATGCTATTTTGCTTGGGCTGTCTAGCATGGATCAAACTTGGAGATTAGGACTTCAGATAATTTTCACTTGTCAATCAAGAAATGGGTAGAAACTTGTGTGCTGCAGAATGATCTCAGGGAAAAGGACAAAATGGGCTTACTTCAATCCTTGTTTACAACCTTGTGGTCCATATGGAACCATAGAAATTTGGTTCTCCATCAGGGAAAAGTGCCAAATCCTATGGAGGTTATTCTAACTTCCCAATCTCTCTTATGCAGGTACAAAGAAGCCTTAAAAAACAACCAGGTCCAGAAGTCCAATTGTAGTCAGCAACCACATCAACTATTCACTAATCAAGACTAGCAACTTGTCCTTAAGGTAGCAGCTTTCATTAATAGAAGAACCAAGAGGAGTGGATATGCCTTTAAGGCAAAAACAATGGCAAGAAGTATTTTGTACACAAGAGGAGCTAGCTATGGAAATAAACCCTATTATCTTGCAATTCAAGATGCTGTGGGAGAAGTAGTGATCAAAGCTATGGAATTGGGATATAATAGAATCCTTATCCTGAGTAGTAGCAAAGGTCTCATACAGGTATGCAACCAGAGCAGAGGACCATCTTGGCTTGAACAGAACCTGATTTCAGACTTAAACCACCTTCGGCTTCAGGGCTTAACTACAAGCTTCCTTTTTGTTCCTAAGGAAGTTATTGCTCATGTAATAGACCTAGCTTATGTCACTACTTGTTTTCTAGTTCACAAGTGAAGGCTAGACCCAAATTTTGTAAAAACCTGATGTATTGGTTATGTCCTTATGTACTTGTCTCCTATTTTGTTAATGCATGTTTATCTGGTATAAAAAAAAATAGTTGATTTGCTATCACAATGTGTACAAATAGAAGACAAAAGTTTCATCCACATTGGCATATCCTCCAGGAAATGATGAAGCCACTCTGCTTCTTCTCTTGCTTTGTCCATTGCAATAAATTCTAATTCCATTGTGAACCTAGCAATACATGTTTGTTTAGAAGACTTCCAAGATCCAACTGCACCACCAAGGGTAAAGACATATCCACTCATGGATTTTATGTCTTTTGTGTCGAATGTCCAATTAGCATCACTATACCCTTCTAGTACAACTGGATACCGAGTATAGTGCAATTCATAGTTTAGGGTGTATTTCAAATACCTCAAAACCCTAACTAATGCCTTCCAGTGGTCTTCCCCTGGATTACTAGTGTATCTACTCAAATTGCTGACAAAATATGCTATGTCCGGTCATGTATAGATTATTATACACATAAGACTGCCTTTTATTCTTGAATACTCCAATTGAGATATTCCTTGCCCTTTATTCTTACTTAGATGTAAATTTACATCTACAGGTGTTCTCAGTGGACTATCATCATATTTCCCAAATTTCTCAAGAACTTTCTTAACATAATGTGATTAAGACAAGACAAGTCCATCCGATTTTCTAGAAATCTTCATTCCTAGTATCACATCTGCAACACCTAAATCTTTCATGTCGAACTCACTAGTTAACATTCTCTTGGTAGCTTTAATGATATGATTATTATACCTATAATGATCATATCATCAACATAGAGACACATAATGATATAGCCAATTGCAGTATCTTTAATATATACACATTTGTCACACTCATTAATTCTAAACCCGTTTGACATCATTGCATTGTCAAATTTCTCATGTTAATGCTTTGGAGCTTGTTTTAATCTATAAGGAGATTTGACAAGCCTACATACTTTCTTTTCTTGACCAAGAACAATGAACCCCTCAGGTTATTCCATATAAATCTCTTCATTTAATTCATCATTTAAGAATGCAGTTTTTACATCCATTTGATGTATCTCTAGCCATCAACATCCAAATGGATGTTATTCTTGTAACAAGTGAATATGTGTCAAAATAATCCACACATTCCTTTTGTTTGTAACCTTTTACAACAAGTCTTGCCTTGTACTTGTCAATAGATCCATCAACTTTCAATTTCCTCTTGAATATCCATGTATATCCTAGAGGTTTACAACCTAGTGGAAGATCCACTAGTTCCCATATGTGATTTTGTAAGATGGATTCAATCTCACTATTGACAGCTTCTTTCCAAAAAGGTGCCTCAGGTGTAGAGATGGCTTCCTTGAAGCTTTGAGGTTCATCTTCTAACATATAAGTTAGACAATCTTGACCAAACGGTTTTGACATTTTAACCCTCTTACCATGTCTAGGCTCAACCTCATTCTTCTCTTCCATCAACTCTTGATCATTAGAGGTACTAGACGTAGACTCAAAGTTTCTCTTAAGAGAACTTGATTCTTGTGTGGATTTATAAGAAAATGTTTCTTCAAAAAATACTGCATTCCTTAATTCAATAATGGTATTTACATTCATGTCAAGAATGTCAAATTTATGAATTAAAAAATGATATGCACTGCTATTATGGGCATAACCAATGAAAACACAATCCATTGATTTTGACCATATCTTTATCCTTTTAGAAATAGGGACAACCACATTTGCTAGACACCTCCACACCTTTAAGAATTGATAGGAAGGCGTTTTACCATTCGATAATTCATATGGCGTCTTTTTAGTTTTCTTTTTAGGCAATTTATTAAGAATATAATTGGCAGAAATAATAGCTTCCCTCCACAAGTTCTGTGGTAAACTGGAACTTAACAACATCACATTCATCATATCCTTCAAGGTTCTATTTTTCCTTTTAGCAACTCCATTATGCTGAGGTGAATAAGGTGCAATGGTTTATTGAACAATACCATGCTGTAAACAGAACTCACCAAAAGGTGATTCATATTCTCCACCTCTATCACTCCTTATAACCTTAATCCTTTTGTTGAGTTGATTCTCAACCTCATTCTTATATTGAACGGATGCCTCAATTGCCTCATCCTTGCTCCTTAACAAGTACACATAGCAATATATAGTACAATCATCTATGAAAGTGATGAATATTTCTTACCACCTCTAGTTTGTACCGATTTTAAGTCACATACATCACTAGGTATTAAATCTAGAGGTTCAGTTCTTCTTTCAACTGATATAAAAAATGTTCTGGCCATCTTAGCGTGCACACAAGTTTCACACTTATGATCAAAATCAATTTCAAATTTAGGTAGTAAATTTAAACTAATCAATCTATGTAAAGTATGATAATTAACATGACCTAATCTACCATGTTAAACATTAGATGACTCAAGCATGTAAACAGAAGATGTACTCTTATTATTACCAATAATAGAAAATACACTAATTATATTCATCTTAAACAAGCCATTGCTCAAATATCCTTTGCCCGCATACATTCCACTCTTAAAGAGTGAACATTTATTAAACTCAAAATCCAACTTAAAGCCATTCTTGCTTAATAATGAGCCAAATACAAGGTTCTTTTAACTGTCTGGCACATGCAGTCAATCCTCTAAAGTAAGATAGTTGCTCATAATCATCTTTAGCACAACCTTTCCAATTCCTTCAACCATAGAGGCTGAGAAATTACCCATGAAAATTTTTTCTCCATCACCCACAGGATTATATGTAGAAAACATTTTCTTTTTTAGAGCATACATGATGAGTAGCCCCAGTGTCCACCCACCATTCCTTGGTATTTCCTCCGACCAAGTTCACTTCAGAAACCACCACAGAAACATTCATGTTGGTTTGAGCCACAACAGGATTCACAACAATTTCGTTTGACATCAATGTTAAAGAAAATCAAATTGAATCCTCAAAACCAGCCAAGTTTAAGAAATATATATAAATATTAACTTTCAAACTACATTATTGTGCAAAATAGATAGTCAAACCAACTATTTGTAAAACCAAATGGCAGAAACAAAGCAAGCAATTCGTACAAACTAAACAAATGGATCTAAACAAAGCCCAGCCAAACAATGATTCGAAAGAGACAAATTTGCCTAATATTATATAATATAAATAAAGAAGATGGAAAGTCCTTTAATAATCAATACCAACAAACAGTATCAAAAATTCAACTGTCGGCCAAAATGGCCAAATATCACTGTTTGGAAAAATATGTATGGATCTACTAATTTTTTAAAACTCGAGCTTGTGAAACTCAAGTTTGCCGTGTAACTCAAGTTTCACAAACTCGAGTTCCATGGAAAATTTCCACCAATTTTTTATGTAACTCAAGTTCCATAAAAAATAGCACAACAATTTAAAGGCTACTTTTTCACAGAACTCGAGTTTATAAAACTCGAGTTACACAGCAAACTCAAGTTTCAAAAAAGTGGTAGATTGCTAAATATTTCACAAATAGTGGTATATTACTAAATATTTGCAAAACAATGGTGTATGGCCATTTTGGCCTTCAACTATTAAACACGAAATCAACATTATCAAAAAGCCAAAGATCACAAATTAACTTTATAATATAAACAAGTAGATATTTTCAATAAACAACAAACCCAAAAAAAATTCAAACTTAGTTTTTTCTAGTTTTGCCTAGGAGTAGAACAAATTGCCGATTAACATTGGCACACAAGTTTGTGAAAAACACAAAAATCCTTTCATTGTAAATCACAAATAAATTATAGAAAGTTTGCTTTAAGATTTTTGGATATATCCCAACAATTTACTTTTGTGATTAAAAAAAAAAAAAGAACATACAAATTTAAATATAAGCAATAGCACAAATAGATGTTATAGGTAAAAGTAATAAAATGTTACTATATATATAAAAAGAAATCTGCAAATAATTAAAAACTCACACAGTTTGTGGTGGTTTGAGACTCACGGACATCTACCTTCCAGGATAAAATGATCTATAGCACGGAGAAAAAGCACACAAAGTCCGTACTCTGTGAACTAATCTATATCTTTTTCTCTCTCTTTGACTCAAATGAATGCATAAAATATTTTCTCTCTGGAAGAATTTCTCAAAAGTTGTTTTTCATGAATGAGGAACTATGAATATATACATTACTGAAAAAATACATTGTTTTAGAGATAACCGTTGCATATTGTGGTGGGCCTTTTTGCAACTATGGGCTGGGCTGCCTCCTACCACACTATGGCCCAAAAGTTCTGGGTTGGAGAGTCAGGATCGGCTTGGCTGAAACACACCCCAAACTGGCTTGTGCACAAACTAAGGCCCCTTTGTTAAAACTTTGGTGACATGCTCATGACAAAGGAAACTGTTACAAAAGGGTTATGGCAGACAAATATAATATAGTAACAATAAAAGGAAGTACGCTTGTTGTCAGCTGGAAAGCAAAAAATATTGAATGAAATAAAAGGTAAAGCAATGCAGCTATATAAATGCGATATAAATAGGATGATAATAATAAGAGAGAGATAACACCAATGCTTAATCAATAAATGAAAGAAGAAGTGGTTATTCTGCCACGTTTGATTGTCTTACGGAGTTAAGTCCAAGAAATGAACCACTTCTTCAATGTAGGTAAGCTCGCAGGGAGATCCTACCATGGAAATTAGCCACTTTGAGAGAATAGGCCTAAATGGCTTATACTCAAATTCCTTAATCCTTAATAAAGGGTAGGCTTTTAGAGGGAGAAAAATGATTAGCCTATTAGTGCATGCTTGCTATCACACTCTTACCTACTCTCTATTGTTTCTTTCTAACTCCTTTTTTTTCTTTCTAAGTTTTCTTCTCCCTTTCCTCTCTCTTTCTTATTCCTTTCTGGGGTTGTTATGTTCACTCTTGCTTTTCTCTCCTGTTGTTCCATTCTTCTTCTTCTTCTTGTTTCCTGTACACAGCGGAGGGCTCTTTTATACTGCCTGTGGTGAGGGGTTTTTACTGTTTTACCCCTTAACTTCTTTTGTCTGGGTGTAGGTGTCCTTCCAGACCACCCACTGGTCTATCAACTGCTCAGCCACCACCACTTACCTGTGCTAGTCATACCACATCCTATTACTAGACAAAGAATCTTATTTTGTTTACTTGCTCACCGTGGCATTCCTATCCAGATAAGGGTGGACATTCTCCCTCACTATCTCTCATCGCATGCACCTAATGATTCCAACTCATCTTTCCCTCTTTTGGGTGATAAGTCATCCCAGCAGGACAATTCCCCCAAAAGAGTTTGAGCGAAAACCCCAGAATAGGCTCTCCCTTTCTCCCCACCACCAGACCATACCCTTTCTTACCTCTGACCCATGGCCCACCACTCCTGTATTGGCTGGGTATAGGTTGGTAATGCCTGAGCCTTGTGCGTGCTCCACTTCCATGCGTGTCCATGGCTTGTTTGCTGCTCATACGTTTGCCATGACCTGAAGGCTCATCTGTACATTTAGCTACTCGCTCTTGACCTCTTGTGGTGTGAATGGGTCTTTAAGCCTTTGTTCTTTATGTCTCACTTCCTTCCTGGGCTGGGCCTTGCTTAATTGTGGGCTTTTCCTTCTTTAATCCATCCTTTGCCCCCCTTTGTAAGTCTGCTAGCACTTCTATCATGTCATTCTGTTATTCCTGTTGTGCTATTGTATGACCCATGCTTGCAGGGCCTCTTTTAGGCCTACTGCATGCTTAATTCCAGTGGCCTAGTATTGTCATTAGGCTAGTATTCATGCTATTTTTTGGGCTTCCTTGGCCCATTCCATTACTTCCGGGCTCTCTTGGCCCATCTCATCCTTTTAGGCATCCTCGACCCATTTCCTTTCCTTGGACATCCTCGGCCCATTCCAATTCTTTACTCCTATGGGCCTTAGCTAAGTATTTTGGGCTTCCCCAGCCCAAATTATTATATTTTTTACCTTTAAGATTCATGGGCTTTTCATCAACCCCTTACTCACTTAATTCATTACTTCGGGCCTCTTTGGCCTATTCTTGCTTGTTTTCTATTTCATATAATGCCCATGGGTTTACTACTTCTTTTCTCTTGGCTCCTTTAGGCCCGCTTTCTTTCTTTGAGACCCATTTATTATTTTCTAGGCCTATGATCCATTATTTCTGCCATTTGGGTTTAATAGTTTTCTTTTCAATTTACTAACTCTTTTCCTCCCATATTGTTGGGCTTATTCTTACTATTGGCCCTCTCTACCAAAGTGGGCAACAACACATACAAACTTACTGACTCAAAAAATAAAATAATAAAATATTATTAATAATTTGACAAGAGGGCCCAGTCTACACATGCTTAAAGCCTAACCCAATGTCCAACCCAAAACTCATATTCTCTATCATTTCTTATGTGGGACTCAATAATTCTCACCACTTCAATATTATGTTCAAGTGAACATATTAGGAGTCAATTTTTTATTCACTCCATAATATTTATCTAACAATCATCTAGTTCTAATTACTAAAATATATCACATGTACATTTCAAAAAAAAAAAGATGTATATACTAATTTGATTTTACGATTTTAAATTCATTTTAATAGATTAGATAAATAAATAAATAATAAGTTAAATTACTAATTTGGAGTAACGTTTAATTTAGGCTCTCAACTATTAATTGTGCCACTATCGGCTCTCAATTTTCAAACTTATATCAATTTCATCATATTCAACTAATAACCTTAACTGGAAAGAAAAAAAAAAGTTGAAATCTTTTTTCTTTTTCTTTTTTAAGAAAAAAAAGTTGAAATCTTTTTTCTTTTTCTTTTTTAAGAAAAAAAAGTTGAAATCCTTATAATAACTAATAGTCGAAATATTTGATTTTTTGTTGACCATTCTTTATTGCGTCATGTGACTACATAAATAAATGCCACATTAACATTTTAAGAACTCAAACAAAAAACTGCCTTTTCGTTTGGAGGTTTATGCCAAACGTTTTGATTTTATTTGTTTGGTAGTTGTTTAGTTATCTAGGACAAAGTTGCCCTTTACCCTTTTCAAGCAAATTATATAGCCTTATGCCTGCATTTTCAAACTAATTAGAGAAATACCTCTCTTTTAAAACTCGATTTACTACAAATCGAGTTAAGCTCTATAGTGGCGTTTTTAATGGCAAAGGGTAATTTTGTCCTAGTTATCTGTATTTATTTTCTTCTTTTTCTTTTTCTTTGGCTCTTTTCCTGCTAAACTTTGTAAAAAAAAAAATAACCAATTGCCTATAACTTTAGACACAACGTTTCACTCTCTTGGGCAGTAGTTATAAATATACAATATTTTTTATCTCTTTCTCTACGAACTTCTTTCCCTCTCTCTCTCCCTCTCTCAAAAAAAAAAAAAAATTTTCCAGAAAAGTTTTTTTTCTCTTATTTGCAATAGGACTTCTCTTTTCGGTGATGCCAGCCAGCAAAGCGCCACCAAATCAACTTTAAAGGTCAGATACCTTTCTCATATGTATGGTAAAGAAAAATTGGGTACAAATTAAGACTACAGGTGAATTATAGGGGCGAAAATAGGATATATCAAGTAGTATAGTATTTGTATCAAAAACTCATAGAAATAAGTGAAAATCATCGACCAAATGACTTAAAAAAATCAATTGATTCTATTAAGGAAAAAAAAATCCACTAAATGAAATTGCCAAATTACGCCCATCTTAAACCCCAAACCAATAGATAAATTGAAAGATTCTTTGTTTTTTTGTTTTTTGTTTTTTTTTTTATTTTTTTAAAGACCTGAACAGCACCTTATCACCACCATGAAATCTATCAAATGTTGACATGAATGCTTCTGCAAAATATTTTGACCAAAAAAAAAAAAAAAAGAAAGGAGCATGATGAAAACGCAATGGTTATACAAGATTTTTTGTAAAAGAATAACATGTAGTTGTGTAGGATTGGGAAAATAAAAGATAAGGCATTCTGAAAGTAAAATAAATAAATGTGTGGATGAGAGCAATTCAAGATTGAAGTAAAAAAAAATAACAAAGAGATAAAAATGAGAGAATTTGAAAAAGGTGGAGAAGAAAAAAAAAAATTAGAAGAAAAAGAAGAAGGGAAAAACAGAATGTACTTGTGCCGTTGAGCAATTTGAAAAGTATGAGGAAATTAAAATTTTTTTTTTGGATGATAGATGTTAAAAAACCAAAAAATAAAATAAAATAAACTCCAAAGTGATAAAGATGAGAGAATTTGAAAACGGAGAAGAAGGAAAAAAAAATAGAAGGGAAAAACGGAATGGAGTTGAGCAATTTGAAAAGTATAATAAGGAATTTAAAACTTTTTTTCCCGACCACTTTCCCAACCTCATGTACACTTACTTTTCAGTGGTTTTGATATACTTTTTTGAAATTATTAAATAAGTTGAGTTATATTAGATTATCTACATTATTTTCTATTACATATTAATAACTTATCCCTCAAAAAAATTAATGACTTAACAATACTTATTATGGAGGTCCTACTCTCATTTTTAGATAAACAACTTCAAACTTTATTACTACCGCTCTAGGTTTGTTAACAATTTCTTTAGTTTAAAAATTAAAAAAAATTATTCCTATTGCATATGATTTTTATGTTTTGGGAATAATTATTAATTTCATGTTTAGCATAAATTTTAGGTATAACAAATTATTACTGATAGCAAAGAAAATACCAAATTATTATTGGTGTTGGACTTATCATGCATTATTGGTATTAGATTTTTTTTCCTATTAAATTGTAACTTTTATTTTCAATTGATCATAACTTTAAACAAAATGAAAATTTAAAATTTTTGTATGACTATTCCGTGTATCGCACGGGTTAGCGACTCGTTTAATTAATTAGTAGTTGAGTTACATCCCTAAAATTTGGAAGTGTTTGGATTTTACATTTTGAAGTTTCAAAATTTGAATTTTATCCCCTAAAGTTTAAGGTGTTTGGATTTTACACCCTAACGTTTTAAAATTTGGATTTTAGTCCATAAAGTTTGGGAGTGTCGGATTTTACACTCAAATTGTGAAATTTCAGGGTGTAAAATCTAAATACCCTCAAATTTTAGGAAGTAAAATCCAAACAATCCTAAAATTTAGAAGATAAAATCCAAATTCTGAAATATTAAAGTGTAAAATTCAAACACTCCCAAACTTTAAAGAGTAAAATCCAAATTCTGAAACTTTAGGGTGTAAAATCGAAATACTGTTAAACTTTAGATGTGTAATTTGCAATTTACCCTAAAATATAATATAAAAAATTTGCTAGTTACCATTAAATTGATCTTGATGAGATGTCTTCTACCTATTATGTTTTTTCCTTTTCTTTTTTTCAAATACATTTTAAGTGAAAAGGATTTCAGACCGATCTAGATGTTGAAGCAAGAGGTGCCTGCTGGTGAACTTGAAGTTATGACTGACTTATACATATCCCTTTCTTTTTATTTTATTTTGTTTTTTTATAATCAATGCATATCCCTTTTGATGGGTAATTTAATAAGTATACGTCGTCCATTAGTGTCGTCCAAGAAACTCACGTCCAAGATGGTCATCAGAAGGAGAAGAGGAAAAAGCAGCTAACACCAAGGAGCAAGGTCGTCTAAGGAAGACAAGTCGTCTACACTTCAAGAGGACATAGACGACCAATAAACACTTAGTGAATTTTAAGCGTTTTCTACAAACCAAGACTAAATGCACCATAATTCACTATCCTGAAATGTGCAATGAGTTCCCTGAAATTCGATCTACTCTCTACACTAAGTCCACACATCTCCCACGATGTTCGTGGCACCTAACAAGCTGACCCACTTCAAACTCTTAATAAAAAAGGACCCAACCTCACTAGACTAAGGTATGTTTACTATTTATCCATTTACTATATTTGAGTCTTAGAGAGAAACTGACTTAACCATCAGAGGGTCCTTCGCCGATTCACCCTGGTCACTTTCAAAAGTTTTTCTTTCTCTTTCAGGTTATCAATCTGCCGTTGAAGCTTAGAGCGTAAGTCCTAATGATTTTCAAACATCATCACCTTTCAATCTATGATACACTCATATAAGTGACAGATTTATAACATTGTGAGGACCTAGTACTTAAGCACCTTGTCCACCTTGCTTTTAGTGCTAAAGTTTGAGTAGCGTAAAAGATATATTAGCATTAGGGTGGCAGGATCATACACAAGTAGGGTTTATCTCAGTAGATAAAAAGCAATTTGCTCTCATGAAGTAGTGTCAATACATTAGCATCGAGGTGGCAGGACCATGCATTAGTAGGATTGATCTCATTAGGTGGAAGTGATTTACTACTATGAAGCAGTTCCGGATACATTAGTGATGATGTCAAAAATCGTCAGTAAGTCACATAGTCCTCACGTACTCAAGACAACACTTGCGAAACAAAAACAAGGAAAACCTTGTACAGAGTATCGATGTGGTACTAGCCAAATACCCTCTGAAAGTCAAGTTAGAAAACTTTTCACTACTCTAGAGTACTATAAATGAGATAAATTATGCGTAACTTCGTTTATGAGGGTTTTGAGGTTTTTATAGTAGTACAAGGTTGACATTTGTTCCTTGGCATAGAGGGTCTTTCCTTGTAGGGAAGATCTTCATTAATATGCGTATCTTGCGGGATCATTTCCTTGTAGGAATTCCCTTGATTGGGGTTAGTCGTGGAGCACAAAATGTTTCCTTATATACTCATGCGTAGAGACCAAGCAAGGTCATGTCAGACCCGTCAAAGGTTTACTTATCCCCTTCAGCTTCCTTCCGTTAGCTTCTTATCCCGTCTGCATTATGGTCGTTTCATTTGAGACGCAACCGTCAGCCTTGAGGTGGAACCGTCGGCCTTATGATATTGTCGTTTATGTTGATGAATACACAAGCAAGGTCGACGGGTTCATTAAGACCGTCAACTTGGCCTTATGTGAACGAGTTTATCAAACTTTCAGAATTACCCTTATCAATTAGCATTAGGATGACGGGACCATGCACAAGTAGGGTTTATTTTCTTAAGTGGAAAGTGATTTGCTCTCATGGTTCTATCTTCTTTAAAAAAACTAAAAACCAAAAAAAAAAAAAAAAACCAAAAGAGCAAAAAAGACATTCACACGTTAAGGATCATATGGACGAAGCATCAAGAATTTCACGGTTGTTGACATGCTTTTCTCCCATATTACCATATATGTCCAAGTTAGAAATCTTCTGAGGTCAAAAAAGAGAAAAAAAGTTAGAAATGTTGAGAATCACGTGCATGATTCTCCAATGATCCAGTCCCAATGACGTAATCAGTAAATGTGGGTACAGATCCGGGCCAAAAAGTCCAAAAACCGACAACTACCGACGCTAAACACACACGTGTATCTCAACACTACAACTCATGGGGATCCTATTGCAGTGGTGTCACACTCTGATTGGCCTAAGTGCCTCGCACAAATACGCAATTTGTGAACAAAAAAACACCGTTCGAAATTTTCTATTATGGGAATGGGAAACGCACACCACGTCACATGTTTTGACTTACGAGTTTCTCCATTTGAGACGAGGTAATCATCACGCGCCACGTGTCCTATCGATTTCTCCAGAATGCCTCGTATATAGATGTAGTTCCCTTTGGTCCAGATTGCCACGTTTCGTTTTGTGGTGGCACATAGCTCACAACCCCTCAACTATATCTCAACTATATATATAAACCTATTCTTCGTTTTCCTTCCTCCTTTCACCTTTGCTTTGCACCTTAATAATTCTTTCTTTCCAAATATATTTTGGTCTCTCACTCTCTCTCTCTCTCACTACATAAAATGGAAGGAGCATCCACGGTACGGATTGATAGGAAATCATCAATCGAAAGTGAGCCTAGGACTTTGGGTTTTGATCAAATCCAATATGCAAGGGTTAGTCGATTTATATATTTGCTTAATTAAGTTTTGCATTAATTTTGTGCTGCAATTGTGTGTGTGAAATGTTTATGAGTTTGTTATATACTATTGGGATGTTAATTTGGTGCGTCAATTTGTTTATAGGAGGCAGCCTTGTATGTATTAAATACAAAGACTATAGAAGAAGCAATGACTATCTTCGTGAAGGTAATGAGTCGAAAAAACTTTTGATCAGTACAAATTTTCAATTTTTTTTTATTTGAATTAATAATTCTTTGTTGGTTTTAATGATATTGATTTTGTTTAAGAGAGAGAGAGAGAGAAATAGCTTCTTGCATATAAATCACCAAGTATGCATGGGATTATTTTTTGCATGATGGATCTTGAAGCAAGTATAACGCAAAATCATTTTGGCATACACTTTGTTGAGTTTGAGATGGAAAACTGTTCGGTAGTCTGATGCATGGTAGGTATGGGAAAAAAAGGGCTTAATTAAATTTTATAAAATGTCATCATTCTGTATGTGTTTCTTCAGCTATAAAATCTATTCTTTGGTTTTATAATCCATAAAATAAGAATTTTTGATTGAGTATTTTCACTTAGATGCATTGTTTTGAAGAGATGAAATAAAGTGCAATGGAAGTTTGATGATGATGATGAAGCTGATATATTGATAACAACAACAATAATAATCCATTTGAGTAGGTCAATGGATGTGAGAAGCTAAAATCATTTGTATGAATCAACACATAAATTACTTGTGTAAATTATCTTAGCAAAAAGGAATTCATAAAATAAGAATTTGAGATTTAAGTTAGTAGCACTTAGATGCGTTATTTTGAAGAGATCAATGAAATAAATGCAATGGAAGTTTGATGATGATGATGTTGATGAAGCTAATCGATTGATCATATAACAACAACAATAATAATCCATTTGTGTAGATGGATGTGAGAGGCTAAAAGCATTTGTTAAATTACTTTTGTAAGTTATCTTAGCCACCCCCACCACCACCACCACCACCACCACCACCACACACACACACACACAACCAAAAAAAAAAAAAACTTGTGTTAAGTTATGATTTACTGTATTCACCACCACACACACACACACACAACCAAAAAAAAAAAAAACTTGTGTTAAGTTATGATTTACTGTATTTTTTATAATCTCCCCCTTGCTCTTTTTTTTTTCTTTTTTCTTTTTTTTATAGTTATTATTACTACAGTTATATTATTATATTTTTGAGGAGTTGATTGTATGATTCATTGTCTAATAATTGCAAATATTCGGCAGGGAATAGAGCCAGTTGTCAGTACTGCAAGACATAATGAAAATACAATGATAGACACAGAAGATGAAGAGCTCGAGTCTACAGAAGACCAACTAAGATTACCAGCTGGGCCGAGGGATATAGCATCAGCACCTTTCTAGTCATTTCGTGAACTATATGCAAATTTCTATGTAAAAATATAGTAGTACGTGTACAGGATGCAATTTTTCCCTTCAATCATCCTATTTTGAATTTGTTATTTTTTGAATCCTTAAAATATTTTCCTGAAGTTAAAAATTTCTACAGTAGTATTGATCAGCATTCAAACTGTCAAGCTGCATGTCGCCATTATGAAAAGATGAATTTTTGGCTAATGGCTAATAACAATCTAATTTAGTATTGGGAGATAACTACCCAGTAAGATGGCAAAAATCATTGATAGTTGTAAGAGACTAAGATCTTAATGGGTTTGGTTTCTTGTCAGGTCAAGTTACGGGTTTAGCATTGCTCGGTCGTCTAAGAGGGTAAACCAGGTGCTTGCAATAAACAAGGTACTTTGGGTTTGGAAATGCTATCAAGTAAAAGTAAAATCATTCACATGCTAATGCAATAGGAGATTAGCTGTGTAAACTGGAAATTATTAGAAACAGAACACTTCAGGTTATTTAAATCACAACTCAAACACAATGAAAGTAGGTCATCAATTTATTACATATAAACAATGGGAAAGAAGAAAAGTTTTTCATTTTCTTTCATCATTATGTTCTTTCCTTTTTCTTTTTCTCTCTTTTTTGTTTGAAGAGTCCTTTTGAGAGAGATCTGACCCAGGTAACTGCTGAGAAGCATGACAGGAATTGACTGGAAATTGCTCTAGGTCATTGGTTCGAATGTGTTGAGACTCACCAGTTTCAAGGGGGCAGTCCAATTGCTTCCAGAGTTCATCCATGTCAAATTCCAGAGAACTAGGGGGGACATCTCCATGTCTAGATGTAGTAATGCCCGGATTTTCCAAGCCTTCAAAAAAATCAGGGTCATCTGGAGGAAATGATGCTTTAGCAGTTCCATTGTGACTGGCATTCTGCAAAATCATAAGATTCTACATCAGAAGAGATTAAATCTTCAAAGAAAATTTGCTAGCAAAGCAATCAGAAAAATGTTATCTTATTTTATAAATTTTTATACACCATTTAGTCCAAACTACTTTTCATTCAAAAGTGACATTTTAAAATTTTGGTGGCTAAAATGTACATTCTCTCAATTTCTTTATTTATTTTAAATGTTTGAAATTTAAGTTCAAATTTTATATGGCAAATAGCACATCAAATTACAAAACAAAATTCCAGCACCAGCACGAAGCAAGGGCCTTCAAGTAAGATAAAAAGGTCACACTAAGACTGATGGCAGTTTTAATCCCACCGAGGATAGTAGGACTAAATTCAAACAGATTGGAATTAAAACAAAATATATAAGGGGGAAAACTATTATATAAGTTTAATAGACCAATAAGCACAAATAGATCATTACTACTATAAAAGGGTAGAGGAAAGGAACTCTTAAAACAGTTCTTTTTCTTGAAATGAAGATTCAAAACATTGACAACCATAGTTTTTTTATTCATAAGCACCAATCCCTTATCTTTCACAAATACAAGTGAGGTGCAAGCAAAATATGGGAAACGGAAAAGATACGATGAAACTTGTAAAAGAAGAACATCAGTTAAGGTTGATTATTTCAAAAGCTCACCTCAATTTCACAAAGTAAATCTGGCCCCGGATCAGACTGATGTGGCGCATATAAGACTTCAGGAGCACCAAAAGAATTGGCCAGAAAGTGCTGAGATTCACCTGCTTCTGGATTCAGTGGCTTATCAAGATCCCTCATGTTAAGACCATTGTGTTCAAAAATAGGATCAACAGGAAGTTCAACATCAACAGTTCCATCATTAATGGTATTCTGCAAAATCGTAAACAAATCCACATCAGTAGATAGATTAGAACTTCAAAGAACATATGCAAGCAAAAGAGTAGTATAACAATTAGGAAAAAAAAATGTTAAATGCTACAATATCATCCCCCTGAATCCCTGATACAAAAAGTAAAGAGTTCAATGAAAGATTAAATACTAAAAGATTCAAGAATTGTGGTTTACTTTTGATGTGGGAAACTGCTCTGAATCAATATAATCGTTGTGTCCAGCATTGAGACCATTGAATGGAACATGCTGGGGTTCACCTGCTTCAGGATGGATATTCAGTGGCGTATCGAGATCCCTTATGTAAAGACAATTGTACAGAGAACCAGTGTATACATCCTCACTTGGTCCAGCCAGATATCCCAAGTGTTTGTTATTAGGATCAACTTCAGCAGTTCTATCATGAATGGGCTTCTGCAAATATCATAAACAAATCCACTTCAGTAGAGATTAGAACTTCAAAGAAAATTTGCAAGCAAAATAGTATAAAAATCAGGGAAAAAAAATGTTAAATGCTACAATATCATTCCCCTGACACAAACAGTGAAGATTTCAAGGAAAGACAAGATTAAATACTAAAAGATTCAAGAATTGTGGTCTACTTTTGATGTAGGGCCTTTTTGACACTTTAGGGAGAAAGCTGCTGGTTCAGTTTTAATAATAGTTTTACTTTTTTTTTTTTTTTTTTAATTCGATTGTTACAATGGAGGAGGGGGGATTTGAACCTTGGGTTGTCTTGAAAATACCAGGAGGTGCCAACCAACTGGGCAAATTCTTTATTTGTAACTTTCGTTTTCCTCAATATTTTCTAACATTACTTTCCAATAAGGGAAAAGAAAGGAAAGAAATAGAATGAAATTTGGATAGCCAAAACTAGGAAATTATAAAAAAAAAAATGTTTAACATTTTGGATCCAGGTATCTTGAGTTCACTAATGAAATTTGGTAATGATGGAAATTGACCTATACTTAAATGTAAATACAACATTGAAAAGTATAGCAATGTCCAAAGCTTTGGCTAAGTTCATAATGAAACAATGTGCATTAGAAAATATAACCTACTTAAAATTCCCATCGCAACTAGATCTGGAACACTAGTAAGAAAAAAGGGCAGAGAAGTTACACACCTTATTTTTCTTATCTTCATTTGAAACCAATGATGTTGAAAACAAAACATCATCACCCAAAACCTGAGGTAACTCCTCTGAATCAACATTATTGCTTTGAAATGATGGAAACACCACACGCTGGGATGGCACAATTTCAGAAAAACATGATTCAGATGCCGTGCTGTTCAATTGCGAGGTGCCAGCAGCAAGTGAATTGCTATGGTTATTAGGCAGCACAGAGGCAGGGATAGACAAACCAGCACAACGGTTAACTTCTTCATCATCAATCCAGTCTTCCTCCTTAAATGGTGCTCCGTATTGGGCATTATTTCTTGGGCCTTGGCCTTCCTTTTGGAAAATCTTACAAAGCACATGTTCACTCTGAAAGACAAACGTCAGGAGAATCAATTTGAATTCAATCACCAGAACACCATCAATCACTTATATACATGTAGGAGTAGAAATAGATGTAGCAGTTGACCAACAATTCAAATACATTTTACTCCCTATCCCATTATATTTTTCCCTCTTGGTAAACTCAACCTTTTAATGACACGCAATTCATTTCTCTGTCTTTTTCTTTAGAAGGGAAAGGGTAAGAAGAAATTATTACCATGTTTCTTTAACAAGAAAATTTTCCAAAATTATCATCACAAAGTTCCAAATTTTGAGAGAGTAAACAACAACTTCCTAATGGTAATTTTAAAAAGCTGTTGAATTAGGAAGTGGGAAAATGGACTAACCACAAAAACAAAATTATGCCATGTTTGACAGAACATAAAATTCAATCAACAAAAATCTTTTTTAGTAGAGATTATGGTTGTCAAGTTGCAGTAACATGTTTCTCAAGCATTTGCAATGCATGAGCTAGATTAGATGAGGTAGGGGGAAGACTATTGAATGTGTAATCAAAGAGAGAAAAAAACATTCTATTATCCATATTTGGACCATTTCACATAAATGAGGATAATATGTCATCCATTTAAAAGTATAACTGACAAGCTCATCAACCAACAGGAAAAAAAAAAAAAAAAAAAAGACTTCAGGTGCTGCAAACAGCAGAGTTGCCTATAAAATAGTGAATTTTGAGATTTCTTCTATAACTCAAACAAAAAATGGAAAATTTAACTCAAATAAAAAAATTCAAGCAGTTGATTCAACAGACAAGTAAACCCTCTTAACAAAAAATATGAACTCTAATCTCTAAAACATGCAAAACTGCACAGTACACAGGAAGCTTACACATGCCTGGCTACCTCAGATTAGCCAGATATTTTGTTCTTTTCATCTACTCCAATCAGATATGGGGGGCTTTCACAGTTTTTTCATTGAATCCAGGTTTTTTCAATTAGTTATAGAGGAAGGGGGACATTATTTCTCACTACAAATTTTTGAGCGGGGCAAATATTTTATGAGGTCAGTTTTCATGGGTAAGAGTTCAGGGACAGTGATATTGCTTTTACTCTCCAACAGAGCACCAACTCTTTTGGTCAGTTCTTATTATTGACTAAACTCAAAGTTGGCGGGTCTAGGAGGTTGGTCATTATCCCCGAAGGCATAGCAAAAAATGGTTGGAGGATTTTCGGGCTTGAATTAAGAAATATGATGTATCCTTCCCAATACGTGGTGGGTGGCTCAGGCCATTCGAAATTTGTTACTCAGATTCAAAACTCTAGAACTTTTGCTGAAACTGTGCAAGGCTATCAAAATAAAAGTAGAAGATAGAAAGCATCCGACGCAGTTATGTATCACAGATAAGGGGAAGACACAGTTAGGAGAGGAGAAGATGGTGGTGCTGGATCCAGAATGCAAAGACGGTATTGAGTAGTAGACTGGTGGCCACTCCTTGCCCGTTCGCTGCTGGCGGAGGAGCTGTGAAACCTCGGAGCATTAGTATGGATATTAATTTGGGAGAGAGAATACCGGTAGGAGATAAATTGAGATTTCCGTTAAGGTTTAATTCAAATTCAAAAGAATCTAATTATGGTATTGGGAGTCTTCTAAGGAATGCATGCTGGATAGGAAAAGGTTTGACTGTGGAGGTGGGTGAGAAAGGAAAGAGGAGGGTTTCATAGGATTATAACAAAGGTGGACCTAAGTATTTTAAGTGGGTTCCATGGGAAACAAGTAAAAATAAGCCCACTGTGGGCCTAAGCTTTTGAATCCCACATTGGCCCAACCATGTTTGGGCTCTACTCAGCCAACCGCAACTTGCTTCTCGGGCCCAAGTTCTTATGAAATGGGCAAGCCTTCTTCTAAGGCCAATCTGACACCCCTGGCCCATTCGATGACAACAACGGAAGTTTTTACAGACAAACCCGAGTCCTCGATGTTCACTGTCGCGGTGTCAGATCGACATTGAATTTAGTGCTTCTTTAATGTTATGCCCAATTTCATATTGAATTTAGTGCTTCTTTTATTATGTTTTTGCTTTTCTCTCTTGTTTTTGTACTTTTTGATATGCTTTGTGCTACTTTGCATTTAGCAGTTTTTTGAATATACATCTTTCTTACTTATCCAAAAAAAAAAAAAAAGACAATTTGAGTCTCTCAAAAACAATTTTACAGGGAATAACAGAAAGTCCAGTAAGTGCATTTAAACAATTGACTGTTGAGGTGGGATATAAAGTATAAACAGCTTTGGATTGCAACAAGTGTTGCGCCTAACCATCGAGATCGACATTTAAATCCAGGGAACAAACTTTGGACTGTGAACAAATAAATTAGAGAAGTCTGGTGAATAGGCAAGTAACACATATGTCAATTCAGATGCACATGCAATATAATCTCTGAACCTGTGTATGGACTAGGAAAGAAACTATATTCACAATCAGCTTATACAAAGACTACACCAACAGACACAACTATCATACAAAAGAATGATAAATAACCAATAATTACCTGGTGCTTATCATCAAGTCTGTACTCATGCATAACCCAATCCGTCCGTTCCCCTCGTGCTTTTCCCTTGTAAAAAATCAAAGTTTTTTTTGAGCCCACCAATGCATTGTTGTGTAGAACAGGTCTATCATTTCCAGTGATTTTCCAGTGCCCATCATCAGTGGCACGATTCATTCTAACCCCACTTAAATATTTCTTCTCAATTGGACAAAAGAAGTACCATTTCAGATCCCCTTTCACAATAGACTCATCTGGTAGAAGAACAAACAAACTTTATTAAGAAAGCATAATGTGATAATCAATAAAACAAAATAGAGTAATTTAATGAAATAAAAATAAAAGTCAAAAGAGTGTAAATAAATATTTTTCCCATATACCTGCAAGTTTCCAAGGAGCAAACTTGTATACATCAACCTCTGCAATGAGTTCAACGGGGAATTTTTTCTTGACAGCTTTCCGCAATAGATAGTACAAAACAAGCTCAACGTCTGTGGGATGAAACCCAACCCCAGGAATGGGAAACGACTTTTTCCCCGACAAGCAATTCAAAACGTACTCCCTCGGTTCCATAACTTTGAAAATCTAGTATACAATTTCCTCACGAGCAGTGAAGAATAATAACGTGTAATCTGCTCTTAATCAACAAAACCCAAACCCCTTTCCCCAATAACGCAATGTTTTCACAGGAACAAGAAATGAACTCTACCCTACAATGCGATGCAATAAGAATGACACTTGAGTATAAAAAATCAAGTGCCGAACAGGACCTTCAATGAACACCAGAGCCTCCTCCGGTTTATGAAGCTAGAATCACACCGAATGATTGAAAAGTGTTTCTTGTTGAGATTACAAATAGACATTTGGTGTGGAATAATTACCTGTTATCAACATTATTAATTGATTAGGCACACAATGACAAGAAACGCCCCCACAAATTCAGAAATAAAAAATAAAAACCCAAAACAGATACCAAAGACTAAATGATAAGAAGATAAATCAACAACCAACCAATCAAATCTTGATTTAATTTGTTTCTTTTTTCAAGTAGAGAAACCCCCTGATAGGATGGTATTAACATCAAAAGGACATAAAATTATAGAGTAGAGTACAAAGTAGCCTAGACAAAACCTGAAAACTCCTGAATAACAATCAAAAATTAAGCTATAATTAAATTAAGTAATACAACTTTGACTAAAACAATCAAATCAGGGAGGAGTAAAATAAAAATCAGATAATGATTCATAGATATAAAACCCAAATCGCCCAGATTATAAACCAACCAATCAAATCTTCATTAATTTTGACCCTTTTTCCAAGTAGAGAAACCCCCTGATAGGATTAAAATCAAAAGCACATTAAATTATCAAGTAGATTATAAAGTTAGCCTAAAAAAAAAAACACAAAACCCCTTAGTAACAATCGGAAATTAAGCGAAAATTGAAATTAGTAAATATATCTTTGACTAAAAAAATAAAAACAGGAAGGGGGAAAACAAAAATCAGATTATAAGTCATAGATATAAAAACCCAATTGCCCAACAAAAACAATGAAATTCCCCAATTTTTTAATCAAATGAAAGCAAACCCAGATTATAAATCAATCAGGAATACCCAAATTTTGATCGCATAAACACAATAAACCTAAAAACCCTAGAATATGAAACTAAGATCAAAAACCGTAAAACAAAAGGCAAATAATAGAAAGATTCAGAGAGAGAGAGAGAGAGAGTAGAAACAGTACCTGAACTTGAAGCGAGGGAGAGGGAGAGGGAGAGAGAGAGAGAGAGCGCCAGAGAGAAGGGTTTTGATTTTACTTTAAGAATTACGAAGAGCGAAATTGGGGATTGGAATTTTGTGTTGTTAAACAACGTAGTAGTAAGCTGTTGTACTAGTTTTGTAGTGGCAAACTACATTTATATATAGAGGCAGTGGAGCGAAACGTGTATTGTTTCTCCTCAACCTTATTGGTCGGCTTGCCTCATTAAGCAGACTGTATATATATGCATACATTATGACGTACTTCCCTTTTTAAAAAAAAAGTATTTATGACGTAAAATATCTTCTGTTCACACTTGACACTACTTTTAGAAGAAAACCTTGCTTCCATTCATGTACATATCCACTTTCAATCAGCATATTATTGTTATTGTAAGTATTTTATAGTAATAAAATTATTATATATTTTTATTTAGAGTCTTCTAGTTCTAGTCTTCTAGATGCTCAAATTGATTTTAGGGTAAAATATCATTTTAGTCCCTAAACTATCACAAAAATTCGTTTTTCGTCCCTAAACTTTCAAAAGTTCTATTTTCGTCCCTAAACTTTTCCAAACGTATTGATTTTCGTCCCCCCCACATCAGCACTCTGTCAAAGCCACGTCAGCACTCCGTCAGACGGAGGGACGAAAATCAATACGTTTGGAAAAGTTTAGGGACGAAAATAGAACTTTTGAAAGTTTAGGGACAAAAAACGAACTTTTGTGATAGTTTAAGGACGAAAATGATATTTTACCCTTGATTTTATCATCATCACAATAAGTTTAAATTCAATTACTTTACTAGACCATAATATCAAGCAATGAAGTCCTAATTCATCCAAAAAAAAAAAAAAAAAAGTAATATACAAATTGTTTGCGAACTGTCTCTTACCTCTAGAAAATTATTATAAAAATTAATGTTCTACTTCTCGAATTATACGCCACAATGCATAGACATACATATAGTGTCAAAATTATTCAAATTCTTCTCCTACTCGAGTCGAGGCTCAAAACCACATTACATATGCAACAAAAATTGGTGCCCTTTCATCACTGCCCTGCCCACATGTTTACCCGTTTTCACTTTGACATCTCTCTCTCTCTCTCCCCCCCCTAAGATTTGCAACAATTTCACCACATGTATATATTCTCTATCAAACTTGCTTTTCCTTGATTGAACTCATTGAGAGCATCTCCAGCAAATTCATCAAATTTTTGTATTGTTTGAAGAATGAATAGTAATTTTTACCTTTATCTACCCACTCTTTCAAATTTACTTTCTAACAAATTCTCTATCACATTTTTTATCTCATTTAAATATTATTTCTTCATTCATTATTTATTCTTTTTTTAATAACTACACATTTTTCAACATTTTTTTTATTCAACACTTGATTATTATAATAGAAAAAAAAATCTGAAAAATGAACAGTAACCCATCAACTTGATGAGCTACTATTCATGCGCCAAAAAAAAATTTGGGTATAGAGAATCCATGAGTGGCTTTTTTTGGTCTCATTCTTTATTATAGAGAATATTTTGCTTTTACATAGACCATTGGAGATGCTCTAATAAAGCAAATGCTTCTTTAATAAAGCAAATCCAACACCATGTTTGCAGAAATCAAGAGCAAAGCAAAAATAAAAATAAATAATGGAGCTATTAAAGATAATCGATTGCGAACTGGCCTTGCTGCTCTTTCATCACCGCCAACAAGTTTACACATTTTCACTTTTGACAGTTGACACATCTTTATTTGTCTCTCCTCTCCTAATCACATTTCAAAATCTACAACAACGCTGCCTACAATTTCAACACATATTCTCCCTCACCCTTGCTTTTCATTGATTGAACTCATTAATGAATAGTTAAATGTTGTCCATAGCTTTATTGTTACTCTGAAGAAATGAAATAAGTTTAATGAAAGTTTGAGGATGAAGATGAGGCTGAGGGGGGGAATAAATTGATATATATAAAAAGAAAGACTTAGATTCTATTAAGTTCTCCGACTTTCTTTACATAATAAATCTACTTTTTTCAATACAAATATGCTAATGAAAGAGAAAAGTTTGATTTGCGAAGACCGCTTGACAATGTGTAATGCTAGAAGTATTTTTATGAATCTAACACGTTAATTGCTTGATTAAGTTATGATTTACTAACAAAAAAAAAAGCTATGCAGGCAAGAGATCCGATTGTGTACAAATTGTAAATGGTCAACATGGATTAAGATTAGTACCAGACCGAGGGATCTAGCACCAAACACCTTTTTCTTCTTCTTTTTCTATCTACGTATAAAATACGCGAATGTGTGTAGCTACAGTAGCTATAGTGTCTTTTGGTTTGTTCAATTGACACTGTAGTAGCTATAGGTTTTTTTTTTTTTAATCAGTTTGTGCTTTTTTTTTTCTTTTAAATATTTATATGAGCTGGCATTTATATTGTTATATTGACACAACGAATTTCACAATATTTTCACAATTATTAAGATGTCAATTTCTTATATGTCGAAATAAAATAATAAAATATGAGATTATGACCAACCACGACTGAAAATAAATGTTTTGTAAAAATGTTATAACACTTGTTGTTATCACAATATTTTTCACAATTGTTAACATCTTAGTTTCGTATAGATCAAATAAAAAAAAATGATAAGTCCACAAGATTTTCACATTAATTTCACAAAAAATCATAGGTTGGCTACTATTGATGGATAAAAAAGTGATATCAGTCATGGGTCCATTTTAAAATCAACAACAACTTGCCATCTAGAATTTGTTATGAAAATATTATGAAGATAGCATTTCTATAAAATAAATAATAATATATCAGACCGAAACTTACCACGGCTAAAAATAAAGGTATTGTGAAAATATTGTGACATTTTGTTATATTCCTAGACTTCTTTTTTGGTTTAGTCAAATTTGGTGAGCAAAAATTCATTGTTTCATGCACAATTTTCTTTTGTTGGTTCTTTGATTGTTGTTTCTTTTAATGCATAGTTTAAAGTGGTTGCCCAATTAAAAAACAATAACAATTTACCACTGAGAATTTGTTGTGAAAATGTTGTGGATGTAACTTTTTTTTTTTTTTTTATGACGGGTGTAGCCCTACTCTAAAATAAAATTATAAAAGATCATACCAAGGCTTACCATAGCTAAAATAAAAGTATTGAGAAAATATCGAGACATTTATTGTGTTCTTGGCTTTTTTTTTTTTTTTTTTAAACACATTGGTTAAAGCAAAATTTATAGTTATTTTTTGCTAGCATGTCTCACATTTATTAAATTTTGATACCACTGACATAGTATAATTTGATATCAAATACCTTTTCCTAAAAAATTATCATACTAAATAGATAGTCATATGTTAAATAACTATTTTAAATTTAAATACATGATGGTTTAATACTGCTTCCAAAAAAGAAAAAAAAAAAAACCAACCTTAAATTTTCTCACTCAAGGGGAAAGCAAACGTCTTGCGCAACCCTACTTCTTTCTAGTCATTAGAAGTACGCCCCTACGTATAAAACCATTTAGTACGCGTATAGGACGAAATTTGGTCCCTCCATCATTCTTCTGTTTGATTTGCTCTCTACCGAATCCCCTACCTTGTTTCTCAAAGTTGAAAATTTCTTTACAGGTAAAAAAATTATAATTAAGACTGCTAGGAGGGAATCTAATTTTTGCAAATACCTAATGACAATCTAATTAAACCAAATCCAATCTACCAGCGAAATAACCACATACTCTACACAAGATGCCAATCATGATTACATTTTTTTTTTTATTGGTAAGTTACACTTGCACTGGATGAACACAAATGAGGGACAAGGTTGTGTCCAGTGAAACTGGCCACTGGACACAAGCCATGTTCCAAAAATAAAGGGTCAAAAGTTGCCTGAAATAATATAACAAGATCTTTACAGTTTGAAAATGCCATCTGGTAATAGTAAATCATTCACAAGTTAATGCAATAGGAGCTTAGCTTTGTAAACTGGAAATTATTAAAAAGAAAATACAACTCTATAAAACAATAATGAACTGGACCACATTTTTTGATATCTTGAAAGTAATCATTATCAATTTTCAGAAAGTAATACTACTTCAGATTTCAGAAACGATCGAAAAGAAACATTGATAGCACAAGCGACACATATCAGTCACTCACATTAATTCATTCAATTTTTATTTTATTTAATCATTATCTTCTTGTCTTTTTCTTTTTCTCTCTTTTTGGTTTGGAAAGACTATTTGGTAGAGATCTGAGACTTGTTGAGGTTCACCAGCTTCAGTCTCAAGATCCTCCATGCTTAAAATATCGTCCAGATAAACGGTGGAAAAATTACATCCTTGTCCAAATGTATTGCCCAGATCTCCCAAGCCTTCATAAATTTCAGGTTCATCAGATGGCAATTCAGCAAGTCCATTATGACTAACATTCTGCAAAATCATAAGATTCTACATCAGAAAAGATTAAAACTTCAAAAAACACTTGCTAGCAAAGCTATCAGAAAAATATGTTAAATGTAGCCATGCAGGTGATGGAAAAATATAAACTCAATAACTATGGTTATGCTGTTTAGTTCAAACTACTTTTCTTTCACAAAATGATCGTATACTTTCAGCAGGTAGAATACTCTCAAATTAAAGAATGCTTTGAAATCTAGATTCAAATTTTATAGTGGCATATAGCATATGAAAATACCAAACAAAACTCCAGCACCTACATGAAACAAGGGCTATGAAATTAGATAAAAAGGGAAACCAAAGACTGTTAGCCGTTTTAATCCCACCGAGGATAGTTGGACTAAATTTAAACAGACTGGAAACAAAACAAGATATATGGAGAGGGGAAACTATTATATTAGCTTTAATGAATACACATGAGGAGATCATTACTACCAAGAAAGGATGGAGTCTTTTTTTCCTTCAATTCAAGGAATTTTTGCAACGTAACTTTTTTATTAAAATGCCGATTCAAAACCTGGATAACCAAGATTTGTTTCTTCATAAGCACAAAACGGAAAAGATATGAAACTTCCAGGTCAGTAATGGTTTGATTACTTCAAAAGCTCACCTTAAACCCAGGCAGCGGATCACACGCATCTGACACAGATATTTGCTGAGCAGCATCACAAGAACTCAACGGAGACTGCTCTGAATATATGTTAGCATTGAATCCAGGATACTGGTCATTGGTTGAAACATGCTGAGATTCACCAGCTTCAGGAGGCAGTGGCTTTCTGAGATCCCCCATGTAAAGACAATTGTCTGGAGAACCAATGGAGAAATTGTATCCACCTTCACTTAGTCCAGCTGTGTTGACCAGATCTCCCAAGTCTTTGTAAATAGTAGATTCATCAACAGGTAGTGCTGCTGCATCAGTTCTATCATGAATGGGATTCTGCACAATTGTAAACAAATCAACATCAGTAAATCTTAGAACTTCAAAGAACATTTGCAAGCAAAAGAGTAGTATATCAATCAGGAAAAAAAATGTTAAATGCTAAGAGATGGTCCCCCTGATGCAAACAGTAAAGAGTTCAAGGAAGAACAAGATTAAATGCCAAAATATTCAAGAATTGTGGTCTAGTTTCAATTTGGGGCATTCTTGACACCTTTCATAGGCTACTTTAATTATTACCGAGTCTTGGTGTTAAGTCTCTTTGGGTAGAAACTTGCTGGTTCAGTTTAAATAAGAGTGTGGTAATTCCAGTCTTCCATCATATATGTAACTACTGTTTTACTCAATATTTTCTAAAATTACTTTGTAAAAAGGGAAAAGAAAGGAATGAAATGGAATGAAATTTGGATTGCCAAAATTAGGAAATAATAAATAAATGTATTACGTTTTGGATCCAGATATCTTGATTTCACTAGTGAATTTTGGAAATGATGGAATATGACAGATACTTAATGTAACTACCACATCAAAAAACATATCAATGTCAAAAGCTTGGAGCAAGTTCATAGTGAACAATATACATTAGAAAATATTTCATACCAGAACACATTTGTAAGAAAAATGGGCAAAAGTGGTTAAACACCTTATTTTTCTTATCTTCATTTAAAACCTCCAATGTTGAAGAAGTAACATCACCATCGTATACTTGATTAAACTCCTTTGAAACAACATTAATACTGTGAACTGCTGGAAGCACCTCACATTCAGATAGCACAGTTTCAGATAAATATGACTCAGAAGCTGTGCCATCACATTGGGAGGTGCCAGCAGCAAGTGAACTGCTATAGTTATTAGGCAGTACAGAGGCTGGAGTAGGAAAACCAGAAGAGGCAACTTCTACGAAGCCGACTTCTCCATCATCATTCCAGTCTTCTTCCTTAAACGGTGCTCCGTATTGTGCATTATTTTTTGGGCCTAGGCCCTCCTTATGGAAAATCATACAAAGCACATGTCCATTCTGCAAGACATGAACATCAAGAGAATCAATTTGAATTCAATAACCAGAACACAATCAATCAGTTTTATACATGGAGTGCAAACAGAAATAGAACTTGCCCAAAAGTGCTAGGTCATCACAATACAACTAATACATTTTATTCTATACCATTATATTTGTCCATCTTAGTAAACTCAAGCTTTTAAACAAACACAATTTATTTCTTTGTCATCTTTCTTTAGAAGGAAAGGGTAAGAAAGAAATCATTGCTGTGTTTCTTGAACCAAAAAAGAAAAAAAATCAAAACTACCATTATTTTGAAGGAGTGCACAACTTTCTAGTGGTAATTTTGGAAAGTCATTGCTGGAAGTGGGAAAATGGAATCTTTGTAAAATGGAAAAATAGACAAATATGGAATGGACTAACTGCAAAACAAAATTATGACATGTTCAGCAGAACATAAAATTCAATCAACAAGAATATTTTTTAAGTAGAGATTATGGTTGTCATGTTGCAGTATTATGTTTCTCAAGAATTTGCAATGTAAATGCCAGATGAGGTAGGGGAAAGACTATTGTATGTGTAATCAAAGGGGGGATATATTTGGAACATTCAAACAAGTGAGGATAATATTCTATCCAATTAAAAGTATAACTGACATGCTCGTCAACTGAAGAAAAAAACTTCAGGCGCTGCAAGCACCAAAGTATAGGTCCCTATAATTAATTTTTTAAATTTTCTCCATAATTCAAACACAAAAGAAAATGTAACTCATAAAAATTGAAGCACATGATTCAACAGACAAGTAAACCCTCTTAACATTCTCTAATCCCTAAAACATACCTAACTACAAAGTACAACAGAAGCTTACAAACAGACAATGTAAATATGTAACATTCTCAAAGACAATTTGAGTCCCTTGAGAACACTTTTGACTGGGAATAGCAAAAGTCCAGTAAGTGTTAACTAAACAATTGGCTGTTGAGGTGGGATGTAAACAACTTTGGATTGAGAAACTAAGCGCTTCTAAAGTGTAACCAGGCCTGGATGTGTCAATCCAGGTAGCAAAATTTAAATTGTGAGCATAGAAGGTAATAAAAATGAGGGAAGTCTGGATCAAAAGGCAAGTAATGCATTAGTCAATCAAAAGAAAATTTAACTCATAAAAATTCAAGCAGATGATTCAACAGACAAGAAAACCCTCTTAACATTCTCTAATCTCTAAAACATACCTAACGACAAAGTATAACAGAAGCTTACAAACAGACAATGTAAATATGTAACATTCTTGAAGACAATTTGAGTCCCTTGAGAACACTTTTGACAGGGAATAGCGAAAGTCCAGTAAGTGTTAACTAAACAATAGGCTGTTGAGGTGGGATGTAAACAACTTTGGATTGCGAAACTAAGTGCTTCTAAAGAGTAACCAGGCCTGGACATGTCAATCCAGGTAACAAACTTTAAATTGTGAGCATAGACGGTTATAAAAATGAAGGAAGTCTGGATCAAAAGGCAAGTAATGCATTAGTCAATCAAGAGGCACATGCATTATAATTTCAGAACCTCTAGTGGAGGAGAATGGATATAAGAGTATCATACAACAGAATGACAAATAACCAAGCATTACCTGAGCAACTCCTCTCTTAGCCAGGTACTTATTATCAAGTCTGTACTCATGTATAACCCAATCCGTTCGTTTCCCTGGTGCTTTCCCCATGTGAAAAATCAAAGTTTTTATTGAACCAACCAATGTGTTATCATAATGAACAGGTCTTTCATTTCCAGTGATTTTCCAGTGCCCAACATCAGTTGCACGATTCATTCTAGCCCCAGCTGAATATTTCTTCTCAATTGGGCAAAGGAAGTACCATTTTAGATCCCCTTTCACAATAGATTTATCTGGCAAAGGAACAAACACACTATAGTAAGAAACAAATATAGAGAGCACAATATACTAATCAATAAAACAAAACAGTGTAACTAACCAAAAAATAAAAAAAATAAAACAAAGAAGTGTTTTATATGAGAACTTTCACAAGTACCTGGAAGGTCCCAAGGAGAAACCTTGTATACATCAACTTCTGCAATGACTTCAACGGGGCACTTTCTCCCCATAACTTTCCTCAATAGAAAGAACATAACTAGTTCAACATCTGTGGGATTAAACCGAACCCCCGGAAAGGGAAACAACTCCTTCCCCATCAAGTGATCCAAGCCAGAGTTCCTCGATTCCATAACTTTGATTCCCCGTACACAATTTCTTTACAAGCAGTGAAGAATAATAATGTGTAACCCGCTGTATGTTAATCAACAAATAACAAAACGTCTGCAATAACTCTACCGTGGAATATAATGCAATGAGAATGACAAAAGTGAACAGTCAAGTCCAATGCCAAAACAAAAACTTCCACGAACACCAGAGCCTTCCTCGGTTCATGAAATTAAAATCACACCAAATGATTGATGTCTGCTTCTTGTTGAGATCAAGCGACATCTGGTGCGCAAGATATTCCTGTAATCAACATAATTAGGCACACACAATGATATGAAACACTCACAGCAATAACACAGACTAAATGATAAGAACAGAAATCAACCGATCAAATCTTCATCTACTTATTTTTCTTTTTTCAAGTAAAGAAAGAAACCCCCTGAATCGATTTTACATTAAAAGGACATAATATTATAGAGAAGCCTAAACAAAACCTAAAACCCAGATTAAGCGAAAATTGAAACAACTAATAGATGTTTGACAAAATCAAAACAGACCCAGATAACTTTTTTGATAAATAAAACAGATAAACCAGATAATTACTCATAGAAACAGCCCAAATCGCCCGCAATAAGAACCAAAAAGAATAACAAGCAACAAATTTCCATTTTTTATTAAAATAAAAACAAACCCAGATTATAAAAAATAAAACCCTAATTTTGACCGCATAAACGCGATAAGCGTAAACACAAGAAGGGAGAAAAACCCTAGAATATGAAACAAGATTATAATCAAAAGAGTTAAAAAGTAAAATTAAAAACCTAAAAACAAAATCAAATAATAGAAAAACATTTCAGAGAGAGAGCATACCTGAAGCAGAGAGAGAGAGGGGGGGAAAGATACCGAGAGAGAGAGAGCATGTGAGAGAGAGCGCATAGGTAACACAGTTGTTTAAATAGTAGTAGTAGTAGTAGTAAACAGAGTAGAAGAGTCGAGGATTGAGCAAGCGTGTTTAGTTTTTCCTTAAACCTTATTGGTCAGGAAGCTTCACCGGCAATCCAAGGCTTTTGATTGGTCTGCTTACCACATTAATGGTCAGGTTGATGACTGGATTCTGTCTGCGCTTATGACGTACTAGTACATTTCTTTTCTTTTTTCGTTTTCTTTTTTTTAATGAGGGAAACGTATTAATACATTTCAGATATACAGGGCAGTTTGGTAAATGTGATTAAAAATTGAAAATTGTTGTTTAAAAGTATGTGTATGTGAAAAGATGTGTCAAAATACATTTAATATTATTTAAAAACTAAAAATTGTTGCTTGAAAATACAAACTAAACACCCCCATAAATTGTTCCCACTTCACTTCATACTACTATTGTTATATAGTGGGTTTTAATTAGTTCAACTGATAACATTTCTTATGATTGAATAAGAGATTTTGGATTTAATCCCTGCCTACACCAAAAACTGATTAATGTCTTGATCTAATAATAAAGAGCTAACCTAGATACTTTTCAATAGTGATTTTAGCCATTTCCCACATGAATTAAGTAGAGTAGTGTCGCTGCCTCTCAAGATAGAATGAAAAGGTTCTATTGTTGTTATCATACCTCCTAAATTATATATTGTACAATAGAGTCGCAACTTATTTAATTAAAAAAATAAAAAGACCAAATTGAAAAGTACATCATTTATTGACAAATTGAAAAAGATATACATCTTTAATAATAATAATAAATTACATCATTTTAATCCTAGATACAATTTACAACAAAAGTAATATGGTGGTAAAAAAACACTTCGACCCAACCAGAAGATTGATCTGGAAATTCTAACCAACACCACAAATTTATAAAACAAAAGGGTAATCCATAATGGGAAGACTGAACAAGTAAAATCAAGAATTTGAACAAACATTGTTGGATTTAAAGACACAATTACACTTTTGCCGAGATTATAGGCAAGCTTTTATAAGAAAAAACACTCTCATATGACTTATACACTTTCTTTCTTAATTTTCCAATTCCATTCTACATGTAAGGAAAGGCCCTATTTATGCTTTCAGTTCACCCTTATCTAAATAGTGGATTACCATGTTAAATCTCAGAAGATGCTTGTCTCATCAAGCATCTCTTCCCTCCTTTTTTCGATAATGAAAGAGGACTTTTTGGGGTGTAAAGTAATGTTCAGGTTGGTCATTCACCATTTATTGCTGCTTGTATTAAGTAGGAATACCTAATTAATGCGGATGTGATTATTGCTTCAATTGCATGCCACATTTCTTGGATCATTGGCTCGTTTTTCTAAGTAAAACCTTCTTCCTCGATTGCCTTATCATTCATCAGTCCTCAAGTGAGATGTTACCATAGCAACCCAAATCTCATTGGCTTTGCTCGGCAAGAGGATCCTAACTTGTTTGGCCTTTTGCCTTTGTTTATGCTTTAGGTATTTTCCTTGTGATTTGGGCTAGGCCTGGGTCATCAGATCATTGTTTTAACCTAACTCCTTAAGCCCCTAAAACTTTTCAGGGGATCACCCTTTAGAAGTAAAAAAAAAAAAAAAAACTTTGATTCCTAGTTACAATCTAAAAGATAAAATAAAAATGATAGAATTAATCTATTAACCCTTGATCTAAGTTTGAATGCTAAGTTAGAGGATTGGGAAGATGTTTGATACACAACATGCCTAGTAAAACCAATCTTCTAAACTGTAGTGGCCAATGATCATATCACATCATGCAAGAGTTTCTATCATCTAAAACATGTGAATACAAAGAGGAAACATCAAAGAGCATGATGAAATCCTATTCTAGGCATGTATATATTGGATATTGAAAGAGATGGTGAATGTATGTCTGATGTGTGAAAAAACCCTAATTTAAGAGCATGTGAATATGTTAATTGCAATTGAAAAACCATATTCTAAGAGCATGTGAACATTTTAATTGAAATTGAAAAACCCTAAACATGCAAAAACTAAGAACTAAATCTAACATGCTAATCAAACAAGAACATGTAAAAAACCTAGAAACTAAACTATTTGAATCTAAATAACTAAGATATATACTATATCTAGACAACTAAAAAAAATAGATTTTCTACTATCTCTTTTAAATGGTTTTTAAACCTCTATTAGAGCACAATATGGGTATGTCTCATAAGAATGGTAATGGCTTAGAACTTCCATTTCTTTATGTTGAAGAATCCATAAAACTTGAAAGAGAATAAAATTTATTTAAGAAGAAACCAAAAAAACTTTTTTAATCAATCTTTACAATATTCCAAGCTCTTTACTTTTATGTCATTTATATTACAAGCTCTTTACTTTTATGTCATTTAAAACAAAAACTCGAAATTGAAATATTTGATTGATGAAATAGTTATTGATTTTTGATTTTATTGAAATTTTGCAAGTATGGAAGATATAATAAGAAAATATAATCCAATTGTGGATTTATCAAAATTTACATCCAATAAAAAAAATATTAGGTGGAGTTGTAGCTTTAGTCTACAATCAAGTTTGATGTCAAAATTTGTCTACCAAAGTTTAATTATGTTAGGCATAAAAAAATTTAGAGTTGTCACAAACTTTTTTTAAAGGTAAAAAAAATTATAAAATTTTTAAAATTTATTTATAATTATTGTTTTCCTAGGTCAAGGTGGTCCTATTACCACCCTGGCTTGAATGTAGAGCCATCCTTGATAAACATAAATAATCATAGAGTGGAATTTATAAGTTGAAATTCTATCTCTTTATATATATATATATATATATATAAATAAAAGGAGTGTCATATCAATCTCAAAGAAAATTGGCGTATTTTAGCATGTGAGAAATTTAGAAAATAATAATAATATGTGTAAACCCAAATAAAATTCACAGGCAACCAGTTTGGAATTGGATAGTTGCCAATAGGTGCTACGGTTGGATTAGATTAACAATCCCTCAAAGAAGTAAAATTTTCATTCAACCTTTTTCTTAGGGTTTAAATAAAAGCTAAAAAGATGATTGATATAGTATATTATTGAAATTAGTCACTAACCCGTGAGATGCATGGGATAGTTAAATAAAATTTAAAAATATTTATTTTGCTTAAAGATCTATGATTTGACTTAAAAAAATGAATAACTTGAAAATGAGTGGAAATAATTAATTTTTTGTTCAATATAATAGTTTAGAAAAATTCTTTTTCTTTTATATCATTGGTTTCACGTAACACATCCCGACGTGGGCTATCTATGGCGATAACTTCACACAATACTCAACTGTAATTAATTCTACTATTCATCGCGAATCTAATCTATGTTATCTTGATAGTAGATCTATAAATTGCATTCTCATATCCTCCATCATTTAGAAGGTAACCGAAGTAATGATTGTATGTAATGTATAAATTTTTTTCTTTTACAATATAAAATTATTAAAATAATTAAAATAAAATCTAATGTTTTGGAAATTTTTTGAAATAGAATTTTAAATTTCTTAAAACTTAGTTAATATAGTTTCTATTTTACTTAAAAGTGAACTATCACAATTAATGAGAATTTAACCATTTTTTGAAAAGAGAAGATAACCATAGGCCCAATTTTTATTTTATAGCATAAGATGTTACAGTTAGATCTGTACCATGTGTAATACGTTAGTCTATTATGAAAGTTCCAAATAATATCCTAATACCTATCTATATGAGTTTTCTTTTTAATGATGTCATAAAGGATGGAGTTTAATAGAAGTCATTTAAGATCCAACATATCCAATAATTTTTTAAAAAATGTAATTTCAAAAGTCTTTTAATTGTAAATTTTTTTAATCATAAAATAGATTCTATCTAAACTCTAAAAGAAAGCATTCAGAATGATCACATCATTGATACCATATAATGATTATTGTAATATAGTAATATTATTATTTATGATTAATAGATGAACAATGAAACTATGAATTAACAATTTAACAATTCAAATAGCAAGTTTAAACTACAACAACAAATATACAGAAGACTCCAAGTATTGGAACATACTTCTTCTGTCGTTTTCAATATTCAATAAAAACCAAAGTTTCAAAGATAATTCCAATTCAATTAAACCCAATACATACATACACATGAACATAAAGAATTCTAAAAATAAAAACAACAATCTCCAAAAGCCTCTGCCTAATACATTCACTATTTTTTTTTTCCAAATCGTGTGTTCTTTAGTTTTTTTTCCTTTTATGTTTCATCAAACTTTTTCAAATTGACCAAAATATATATCATATATGTTAACACTAAACCTGATAAGAAAACTTTACATATCTTTTGTTTTGAAGACACTCCAAGAACCAAAATCAATGCAAGAGACTGTACAGTAAAGTGGTGTTGGAAGAATGATCCTAAAAAAAAACTATTTAAAATATAATATAGGTTTGAAAAGCCGAGTTGAAATTGTAACAAATAATCCCTAAAAAAACTATTCATAATATAATATAGGGTTATGGATACCTAATCAAATTTGGTTATATAGTTTTTTTTTTTAAAGGATGAATATGTTGGTAGAGTCCATTTGATATAAAATTTAAATCCTATTGAAATTAAAAATTATATATATATATATATATATATATATATATATATATATATATATATATATATTTGTTGAGTCTCATTTGATATAATTANTAGAGAACCTAACGTCTTTCCTCGGAGCATACCCCCGACGAGAAAGATGTGCGAATTCACCTCATGGGTGGTGCTCGAGTGTTGCCGTCTCCAACGGCCAACACTCGAGAGGATCGGAGAGAATCGAGGGAACATCATGGGGGAAGGTATCCCGGAGCCCCTGCATCTGCTCCTCTCTTTGTTCCAGCTCCGCCTGGCCGAGAAGGGAGTTGTTGGTGGCCTGGAAACATGATTGCCCTTCCCCTTCTCCGCCTCTTGTCAAGCTCTCCCATTCTCTTTATACCAATAAAGGGACGGCTTGACACTTCTCACCGGCTAGTTTTTTCTTAGGGCGGCTCCACCTGGGCCTCTGATTGTAGAAATAGCTGGTAGTATTAGCTTGTAAATTTGTATGTAAAACACACCTGCCTGAGCCTCTGATTGTAACTTGTACTTTTTCTATTCATGAAATAATAAAATCAAGATCTTTTTTTTTTTTTTTTTTACTGTCAAATCTTCTATATATTTTTTTTCTTTCAACCTACTGTAAAACGAATACTTAGAACACTCGCCTGGTGCGCCGGCCAGCACCCTAATCCTTCTCACAGACGGCGCCAATTGTAGGGACTCAATTTGGATTGACCCTGAGTTTTGCTGGGTTTTCAGCCCAACAAGCCCAAACAATAAATTTATAGAGAGTGGGTTAAAGGTTTAGGTGCTGGCCGTCGATCACCATGCATGAACTTTCTTTATAAAAAATACTAAGAGTTTTCTTTACAAATGGGGGAATGCTCCTCGACCCGTGGCCGAGGAGACCTTCTTGTTCTCTCTCTTTCCCCCTCCTTCTTACTTTACTTGCTTTTCTTATATAGTTTCCATCTGCCTATCTCCTTATTCCATCTGTTGATCATCCATTTGCCTTTCTTCTGGCCGTCCGTCCCATCAGAGGCCTTATCAGTACTCAAGTGGTTCACTCTGATCAACGTTGCCCTGCCAAGGGGTTATATCCCCATTAATGCGGCCAGAGGGGTTAGGTGAATGCATTAAGTGCGAATGTGACAGCTTGCTCTGAGCTTGTCCCCTCCCGAAAGTTATCCTTAGAACGCTGAGGACGAACAAGTCCTCGGCGTGGGTCACAGCAGAGGTTTTGCCTGACTTAGCCTTGGCTGGTCAGTCCTCCTCGGCGTTGGCCTTGGGCCTAATACCCGATGGGCCGAGGCTATCGGGCCCACGGGCCCCACATTGACAAAAGATTTTATATTTTTAGTATAATTTTTTAAAAAAAATATACAGCATTTAACTTTCTTTATTTCTTTTAATTATTCAAAATTTTGATTTTTTCACTATCATCTCTCTCTTTCAATGTATTGTGTGATTTGGCTGAAATTTAAGTTGCTTACTTGTAATTTGAAATTTAACACTTTACCCATTTGAGATTAACTCAATTAAAGTTTTGTAAGCCAACTCTATTAGAAATAGGGTTAAATATGTAATTTTGTTCAACTTTTATGTCTCTCTCCTCTAAAACAAAAACAAAAAAAAAAAAACAAAAAAAAGATCAAATAAGACCAAAAGTGGTTTGAAAGAGGGGAAAATGCCGTTCACAAACATTAACAAGCAGGTTCAATCATCAATTCAATTGACATAATAAATTACCAAACTAATTTATAAAGTAAAGAACCGGATATGAAATCGACAGTTGATCGATAATTATTAGAGCATAATTTGAGATCAACTGCTTTGCAGCCATTTTCAAGTCTTCAGGCCTCATGTTCTTCATACCTTCAGTGGCCATCTTCATCAAATCTGGACTAGACATCATCTACAATGCCATTCACATAATTATAACTAATAAAACCATAGAATTTAAGATCCTATTTTTTTTTTTGCAAATGTGAGCATTAGTTTAGGGCCCTAATCACACCCAATTCGACATAATTCAAATATATCAGCGCCCAAAACTTAAAGGAAAATTTCTGAGATACCATTCTCAAAACTCATAATTTTTTAATTAAATCAGTAGATTATGTAATCAAAATAATAATAAAAAAAGTAATAATATGAAGCATAAATTCAAAATTAGAGATAAAAGCCACAATTTTCAGCTTTAAAATTTCAAAGCATATATAAAAGGATTAGAGGAAATCGGCAGGTGAATTCAACTCATCTGCCTGAGCAAGTCATCTTTGGATCCATCATTCCTAAACATTCTCTCTTCTTTCTTATTTTGTCTTATGACATTCACTCATTTTTCATAAGTGAAACCAACATCTTTTTTATCTATTTGATCTTGTATTTTTTTTTTTTTTTTGTGTTTTTTTGTGTTTTTGAGAAGACAGATATAAAAGTGAAGTAAAATTACATATTTAGCTATGTTTTTAATAGAAGTTGTGTGGGAAAAAGCCAATATTAACGTAGTGAGCCTAGGGCCCTATTTGAAGAGTAACTGTGTGTCGAAAGAAAGGAACCGGTTGAGATAAAGTCCATCTGAAGAAGGATACCCGGAAACGAAGGAGGGGTACATCGAAGAGGTCACCAGCGGTCCGAAGAGGTCCTACTCCTCGGATACGAAATAGTATTGATTAATCAAATGTGTAGAATGTTCGAATGGTCTTCCTAGCAATCCTAATTATCAAGATAAGCTCTGAGTATATCTGGAGACGATAAGAATGAAGAAATATCTAAAGGAAAACTGCTGCCCATCGTATTAAATATACTGCAGCAACTTTCTGGCCACATTTATGTGGAAAATACTCCTGAACAGTGTAACCTCAGCTACCGCACTCACAAAAAGCTGAGAAAGATACATGACATGACATGCACTCAAGTAAGGACCTAGATGAAGACAAGTGGACGATGGGGATGATGGGGAGGATGCTATATAAAGAAGAAGGGCTCCTAAAAAAAAGAGGGGAAAAAAAGAAAGAAAGGTTTTATTGTAGCCCTAAGAATTGTAACCAGTACTCAATTTATCATAAATCTCTTCGGACTTCAGCTTATTTAATCTTTACGTGTATTTTTATGCTGGTTTATACTTGGGTGTTGTGGTCAACTGTTGTAAGCTCCATAGTCAACCTAGCTCTATCATCCACACTACAAATTTATTGTTTTGGGCTTGGGTCACAAATCCTAACCCTACAGAAGTGAATTATAGAACTTTAACTGAGTTAATCTCAGGTGAGTAAAGTGTCAAATTTCAAACCAGAAATGCAACTTAAATTTCGCCAAACCACAAGTGGGTAAAATGTAATTTGCCCTATTTTGATTAGGGTATTTCTTTTTCATATTAAATATTGCTTTATGCTGAGGATTGATAAACAAAATGTTTATTTTGCTTGGTTATGCTTTATTACATTTTTTTATCATTTTAAGTGAAAATATACTTGAAAGCTGTTTAAATTATTTAGATATTTTTTAGCCAATTTAAAAAAAAAAATTAACAACTATATAATCATTTTGTATTTTACTATCTATTAAATTATTTATGATGTCATTATGGTATGACTCAAATTAATCTAACCTTAAGACCTTAAACCTCTCACTTTTTAATTCGTTAAGTTGTTTGATTTTTAAAACATTAATAAGCCCATTAAACATGATTGGCATGATTTGTAGCCATAATTCAATCAATATGATTAAATTTAATATACTAGGGGTGGCAAAATAAACCCAAACCCATTTGCTCACCCAAACCTACTCACTATAATTGAATCCAAACCCACCCAATTATTAGTTGGGTTAAATGGGCGTCAATCCAATTAGACCCAATAATTATTGGGTTTTAACTAAAAACCTATTGAGACCCATTTAATCCAAAAAACAATACATCCAAATTCAACCCAGCCCTTCTCATAAAAAAAAAAAAAAAAAAAAAAAAAAAAAAAAAAACCTCTGACGTTTCAGTATTTTTATGTTCCTTCATTTTCTCGAACTCCAAACACTTATCTCTCTTTCTCCTCTCACTTGCTTTCTCTCTTTTTCTCTCTCTAGCTCTCACAGAGAACAATGAGGCACAATAAACACATTTCTCTATGGAAATCCGATCTACATTTAGCAAATCAAAAGCACAAAAATTCAAACCTGCAAGTTTCACCGATGGGTGGATCAGTTTCGCCTAAGGCTTCGATCTAGATCTTAAGCCCTTCTTCATAGCAAGCGATTGAGCGATCCACCTATCCATAAGCATAAAAAATGTGTCACCGAGTTGCATAAGACCGAAAAATGCCGCGAGCGCGTGATCGGCGCCTCTAGGAGGATCCGGAACCTGAATGGCCCGCTCTAGAACTGGAATCACCTCCTCGAACTGCCCTAAACTTGAGTAGATCGCCGCCAAAACGTGAAGGCTCATCGCCAAGTCCAGACTCGGCTCGCCGTCATCTCCCCCGAAGCACCACTCGAACTTTTTATTGTATCACTAGCAAGCAATTATTACTTTTTATGCTCGCTCCCTCTCTCTCTCTAGTTCTATAGAAAATTGTTTGGTTTTGAAGTTACAAAAGGAGTTTAAATGGGTTTGCTGCCAAGCTCACTGATCGTGAAAGACAAAAGCTTGAGTTGGGGTACTTTTTGACTTAATAGTTTTGACATTGTATCTCAAACACCATTGCTGGGTTTGAATTTTTTTTTTTTTATTTGGGTAATTTAAGAATGGAGTAATTGATAAGGATGCGTTCATTTTTCTCTTTTTTTGGTTCAGAAGAATTTCTATTTTTTTCAAGGACAGTTGCTTTTGAAATTCCAGGAAAATTTTGAGCTTGAAATGACATTTCTTTGTAGTTGTCACACTGTTTGGTTGCCAAGAAAGTGAGAGAAAATAGAAAAGAAAAGAAAATATTTTTTTATTTGGATTTTTAATATAATTGCTGATATGGATGTGCTTATGTGGAATTTTTTAATCTAAAAAATGGAGACTAGAGAGAGTGGAAAAGAGAATCCAAGAAAGTGTTGATGTTTTCACTATAATGGTATTTTAATAATTTTGATAATTGGATAATTGGGTGAGTTAGGATTTACCCATAATAATTGGGTTGGGTTGGATTTGGGTTAGAAACAATTAGTTTAAATGAGTTTTAATGGGTAAATGGATTTTATATACCCCAACCCAATTATGCCCACCCCAAATCCACCCAAGCCCGCCCATTTGACACCCCTAAATATACCCCAAAAAAAAAAAAAAGGATCGATGATAATAATAACCATGATTCAAGCACTATGACAAAACCTAACAAAAAGAACATGAAGATAACAACTCTTTGGAGAAGGTGAAAAACTTACTCACGATGTTAAAAACTAAAATCCTCTTCATTTGCATAATCTTTTTCATTGTTCAAATTTAATGCCATAATTTTAAAGGTGTCTATATGAAACTATATAATATCATTTAAAATTTTATTATTAAATAAAGAATGCTAATTGATTTTAAATGACTCTGATATTATATATTCTTTGCCATCAAATTGAATGCTAACTATAAATTCTTGCCATCAAATAGATTCCCTAGATTCTATTTATCACAATGCAAATGGAGATCGAATGATACAAAACATGAGCACGCCCAGGTGCTTTTTCACGCCTCATAAATCTTAGCAAGGCTAATATTGATATGAGTTTAGCACCATCAATCTCACCATTCAATACCAATAGTTTTATCATTTATGCCATTCAACTCTGTTACAATTGCAAGCAGTCTGAATATCCCATTTTTAATCAAATATGAAATAACACAGAGAAATTTGCGCAATAAGACACACATGCTAAAAGGAAATGAAAAGCCTACCCCTATAAATATAGCAAAAACAAACAGTAGAAGAAAACTAATTAAGCAGAGAGACTTACGGAGAAAGACATGAAGCGGAAAAAAAGTGGTCAAATTCAACCTGAAACTTCGCTTGATTCGTTACCTCACTCTATAATAAGTTGCTGTTTTTCAACAGACCAAATATTCCAGAATAACCATAGCCACAAGCTATTCTTACCTTACTGAATAAGTCATCATACCAAGAACCTCCCTGTCACTACGTCTCTATATATCTCTCTCTCTCAAGTTAAAAAAAGTTTGGGAGAACACATATTGGAAGCCCTTTTCATTGTACAAAGAATAAAAAACAGCTTCTTCTATGTCCAACCCAAATGGGATTCTTCTTCCTTTTGTTCTCCTCTTGGTTTACACCACTTTGTTTTCACCAAAATGTACAGTGTCAGCTGAGGAACCAAATTTCAAGAGGCCTGATCCTGTGCGCCACTTTCATTACTACAGAGGACGTTACGACGTTAGAAACAAGCATTACTGGGCTGTAAGTTACATTGCCTCTTAAGGAGGACATAAATTATTCATCATTGCTTTTCTGTGTTATGTTTTTTGTGAGGATAGAACCCACATCATAAATGTTACTGAATATATAGGGGTCCCAACTCCAAAGCAAATGTCCAATTTTTTTGGAGCAGTCAACCATTATGTTATGAGAAAAATAGAAACTTTTAGCAAATTAATAATAATAATAATAATGTGGGGTTAAAGAAAATGGGATTGATTTAGTGTGTTTTTCTCATTTTTTCCAGTCTGCGGCATTTACAGGAGCCTATGGTTATGCGATTGGGGTAGTTTGGTTGCTGTGTGGGCTGGGATTTGGAATTTTCTTGATCGTGAAGAAGCCAAGCAGTGGCTCTTGGCTATTTATGAAGTATTTGGGTCATCATTATTTCCTAATGTTCTTGATGGTCCTGCTGTTCACCGTTCTCGCCATGTAAGTACGTCAAAGTGATCCTTAATTCCATATTTTTTGTCTGGTCATGTGAAAAAAGTTATCTTATGAGAGCAAGTCAATGTCTGTGATACTTCTTTGTGACCCGGGTTTTTTTTTTTTTTTTTTTTTTTTTTGCAATAAAAGTTTCATCCCGTTCATAAAAAAGAAAGTATCTTATGAAAGCAGTTTCATGGGACTTCTGTTTCACCATATGTGTGGGCAGTGGGCCCATAAGTGTGGTTCTAGTTACTATGTAAATAGTTTCCATTTTAGGAAAGGTGAGTGTAATAAAGAAATCCTCAATGAGGTGAATGCAATTTTCTCAATAATAATAATGCTTTACCTAATTATTTGTTTGTTGCTATAAAGTTATGGTAGTGTTACTAATCTAATATCTGTATATGCATCTTCTTGGATTTCAAGAGTTGCATCCAGTTTTGTCCTCGCAGCAAATCATAGCACCTTATGGAGAACAGAGAAAATAATAAGAACTATTGTCACAATGGGACGAGATGCCAGTCAGACCATCCAGAAAGTAATAACATCACTGACTAAAATGCAGTCCCTTTTACTCCCATATGATCCAAACATATCGATGAGCTTGAATACTACCATAGATAGACTTGGAAGAGAATCGCATGTTATCCGACGTTTTGTTGACAAGAATGGCCATTCAATTGATCATGCAATTCAATCTTCGTAAGCATTTGTTTCCCCTAATTAACATAGCTATGATGATGTGTTGTTTATATGTTCAAAAGATTTATTTTTTGTTTTTTGAAATGTGTCTAGGCACATAGTTCATCTTGTGATTGTAACTATCAATTTGGTATTGTTGGTTGCTGCAATAGGTATGTTTTCTTTACTGTGATACCCTTCATAAATGAATTAGGCATCTAAGCATATCACATGCCTTAATTACTTTGGCAGAACATATAAGTCTAACAAATGCAACATTGAGATAGAACCAGAAAACAGGACACCATCAAAAGTAACCCTCTACGTTCAAGAATTGGTTAGTGGCATGATGCTCATTGAACGCAGGATTAATTTATTGACAATTTTGGATGAATTATACACTTTTATAATGGAAAATAATTTACACAGTACTGTAATATAGTGTAGCAATTTTTTTTTTTTTTTTTGGTAGATAGAAAACAAGTTTTTAGAACTTAGAAAAACTCTTTTTCTTTTATGACTTGTACATTTTTTTTCTATGGTTTACATACTTTTGAATCTGGTTGATTCTAACAAAGATGTATAGAAAACCAACTTGGTTAGACTAATGGATTGCTGCTTTGGCTCAGTTCTGCTCTCGTTGCATTGGCACCCCGGATTTATAGCGTGAGTAAAATTAAATTTAAACCAATTTAATTTGTTTAAGGTCTCTCTCTTTCACCCACATGCTCTGCTTTCATTTCAGTATAATTTTCTGCTGCTGGATTTTAACAACTCTCTGCTGGGTGTTAACTGGCATCGATTTCTTCCTTCACAAGTGAGTAAAACCTCTCCTCGCTCCTCTTCGAGAATTAAGGATAACATTTAATTTTAATATACTGTCGCAACATTGGCTTTCTTATTCACGGTGGTCATCAAATTTACTTGTTGAAACGCAGTTTTGGAAAGGACACATGTTCAGCTTTTGTAGGTTTTGAACAGGACCCCCACAATAGTAGTCTGAGCTCATTACTACCATGCAAGAGTACCTCGTTCTCACAAAAACTCTTGGTTGAAATTGGCAACAACATCCATACTTTTATAGATCGGGTACTAAATTGGTCAAACTACACTTGCATACATGCAAAGAGTTGAATTGTTATGTCATTATGTGTAACAAGTGGTTCTATATCTTTGTGTTGCAGTTGAATTCTAAAATATCAGAGTATTACAAGATGTTGGGATTAGATAGTGGATTTAAATTGGTCTGTCAACCTTTCTCGGGAGCACCTGACTACAGCTACCTGCCGTATAGCTGCCCCAAAGATGCTATTCAAGTAGGAGACTTACCAAAAGTAAGCAAGTCATACTTAAAAAAAAAAAAAAAAATGTTTGTTTTATTATTAAGGAAAACAACAGGATGAGATAGAGTAAGATTGTGGATGTCATGTCCCGTTTTAGGCCAGAAAAAACTTGCATAGGTGAGAATCGTGCAATAGGGATGTCAATTTTTCCCCACCCCGCTTAACCCACCCCTCCCCATTTCGCCCCGCGCGGGTTTCCCCCGCCCCTCAAGGGCGGTGGAGCGGGGATGGGGCAAGATTTTAGCCCCGCCCCACCCCTTCCCGTCCCCACCTCGCCTTGCGTTACTAAGGGTTATAATTGTAAATTTTTCATACCCTAAAACCCTACTATTTAAATAATCATATTAATATTAGCATATTTAATTCTACTCAATGTGATTCGCTGCCTTTATTTTGATATGTGTTATACTATAAGATTTTTATTTTTATGATTGTCTTGTTAAACACTTGGATATATTATTCAATTTTTTCTAAAAATTGATTTGATAGGATAAATTTAGTTGTAATTTCAAGTATATTTTTATTTATGAAATAGGTTTCATTAAAAAAAATTGTACTAGTTATAGGGCAAATGAACAAAAAGTAGAGTTTTACGGGGTGGGGCAGGGCTTCACGGGGCCCCAAGGGGCGCGGATGAGGTGAGAAAGTATTCCCCGTCATGCGAGGCGGGACAGGGCTAGGGCAAGATAAAACCATACTGGGTGGGAACGAAGACCCCATCCTTCAGCCCCGCCCTGCCCATTGCCATCCCTATCATGCGAGCCTCGAAAGGTGGAGGTATTTTGCAATCTTTAATGAGAAAAAATGAATGATTTAGGAAAATAAATGAGTTGTGTAAGTATGGTAATGGTATAAGAGTAATAAGTAGGAAAAAATGATGCATTAGTCATTTACATAAATGTAGTAAAATTTTATACATAATAATAAGAAGAAAAAAAATTTTAGCTGTCATATGTTAAGAACATTTTGGGGGTCATCAGTTAAATTTTACACAACTTAAAAAAATAAAATAAAATAAAATAAAAGGGAGAGAAACTTTTATAAAGGAGACAAGATATGACAAATAACTTATCAAAAAAAAAAAAAAAAAAAGATATGACAAATAAGTAGGGAAGAAGGGGAGAATGTCAATAACTAAGAGAGAGAGGAATGTGGATGATGTATATTTATATATGCTCTCTGGTTGGAAGAGATAGCACATGCAAAATCTACCCCTATCATGTTTGCCATTTAGGATGGAAAAACCAGAGGACAGGATGAAGCTGGTGAAGACATTTTGCCATCTTCATTCTAACTTAGATAAGATATAAAAATAAGAAAAAAGTCGGTAATTTGAAGTTAGCGTTATATGTGGCAAGGCTATAAAAGTAATTTGTAGCTATTGTTAAATTACCGATTCTTTTAAAAGTTTAAGTTATTGAGAAATGATAAATTTAATTATTTAACTACGTATTTCTAATAACATTTTTAAGTTTTAGGTATATATAAAAACTGACTATTGGCTGCAAAATCGTGTGTACTTGTGTAGATTCTTGCTGAATTCACCTGTTACAAACAGAACTCGAGTAAAGAATGTCAAAGCAAAGGAAAACTTCTTCCTGAGGGCTCTTTCAACATGATCTCGGCTTATAGTTATTCTGTCCAATCTTTGCTAGATGTATATCCAGATGTGCAGAGCTTGGTAGAATGCACTTTTGTGAAGGACAGATTTTCTGATGTTGTTTCACATCAATGCAAGCCATTTAGCAATTCAATTCGATTGTTATGGTCATCAATGCTATCTCTTTCCATTTTCATGGTGGTTTTAGTATTAATATGGGTGACAAAAGCTTATCAAGATAGAGGAAGAAGCTTCACTATGTGTTCCATCACCCCCAATTTGTGATAGAAGAAAAGAAGATGAAATTCAAATATTCTTGTGGGAAGTCAAGAAAAAATTCACTCCATGGTCGTCGCAAGACGTGGAATAAATCATGGTAGGAGAATAATAATTAAAAAAATTTTTGGCTAAGGAAATAATATTTTAGTCAAGTAATTGATTCAAATTAGTTTATTATTGAGCCCACAAGCACATTACGATCCTTTTTCTTTTTTTTTGGTTATTCATTACCATGTACTAGTTTATTCTTGATTGAGAATGAAGGCGAAGATGGTAATGGGATGGGATGGGGTTGGAACATAGGTGTCTCATTGTTGCCTCATTGAGGGTCAAATGGGTCAGGGTGATTTTGTCATAACCATAAGCAATGATAGATTGATAGTAGCATGTCTTAGAGGCACCGCATGGTTGCATGACGTTTGTGAAATTATTCTAAAAAAAAAAAAAATGTTTAGGGGATGTTATTTTTTTTTTTGGTTATTCATTACCATGTACTAGTTTATTCTTGATTGAGAATGAAGGCGAAGATGGTAATGGGATGGGATGGGGTTGGAACATAGGTGTCTCATTGTTGCCTCATTGAGGGTCAAATGGGTCAGGGTGATTTTGTCATAACCATAAGCAATGATAGTAGCATGTCTTAGAGGCACTGCATGGATGCATGACGTTTGTGTAATTATTCAAAAAAAAAAAAAAAAAAAATTTAGGGGATGTTATGACCACTATCTTAAAGTTCAAGAGGTGTATTTGCATTTTTTTTTTTTTACTTTACTAATTACAACTCACCAATTACAAAAAGTAAATAATTCTTGACTCAAATAAAAAATAAATTGTTTCTTATGATAGTCCTCGTGACTCGTGAGCAAAGATTTACTTGCAATTGTTTTCATACTAATTGTTTTAAAAGACCAATTTAATTTTAAAAATATTAATCGAAGAATGAAATTATCACTTTGCTTATTCCTTTTCTACTTCTTCTTCTAAGTGCAGGTCAATATTTAGAATAAAATAACAAATAAATATGTAATTATCGTACAAAATATAATATAAATGTAAAATATAATTTATTTTATTCCTACATAGTTAAATTATGGCGAAAACACCATTTTGATCTCTACATTTTGAGGTCATAGTTAATTTAGTCCCTACATTTTAGTAGCAATCAATTTGGTCTCTGTCATTTTCAATTTGTAGTCAATTTGATCCTTACCGTTAACTCACTAACAAAAAATACCTATGTGGCAAACAGTTTGCATTGTTGGCATATCTAATATTAAAATATTAAATAAAATCTGAATTTTAGTCGCCACATCAACGCTTAGATGGCAAAAAAAAAAAAAAACCACCACCACCACCACCAATCTTTGGCCAACCAAGTCCACCGCAACACCCAAAAATCTCCTCCATCATAAATCTCGGAAACTCGTGTGAGTGACAAAGAACAAGAGCTTTGGGTTTGGAAAGAATCGGATTGAGTGAGAAAAGGGTTAGATTTAAGTTCGATTGTGAGAATTGAGGGTTTATTTAAGGAGAGGGGAAGAGATAAAAGCCACTGGCACAGTGCAGATCCAGCCATGGTGGTCGCGAAGGCGAAGATCCATGGAGATTAGAGGATAGAAAGAGGTAGATGCGCATGTAGCAATGACCTTTGTTGGGAGGCCGATGCTTCTCTCTCTTGTATTCTCTGAGATGCCTTCACCTCGTGTGACCTACAAAATGGGTTTAGATATGCAAAATGGGTACAAGGATGGTGGATTTGCTTGAACTGGGTTTTATTGTTGTGTATGCAAAACAGGTAGATGGATAATGGATTCGCTTGAAATGTTCTTTTATAATTTGCTTCTAGAAGAAAAGGATTTTACCAAATGTTTGCCGTTGGACATGGCTTCTCTTTGTGATCCGTTCTAATCCTAATTTAACTTACCAAGAACAATGATGAATGAATCTTTTCTGAACAACAAATGATTGAAGAAATGGAAAAGAAAATTAAAAGAAAATAAAATAGAGAAAGGAAAAAGTTTGGTAAAGAAAATAAAATTATTTTCTAAAAGTTGACCTGGCTTTTTTTTTTTCATTTATGCGCTGATGTGGCTACTAAAATTAAGCCATGTCAGCATTTTAATAAATATTTTAATATTAGATACGCCAACAATACAAACCGTTTGCCACATAGGCATTTTTCATTAGTGAGTTAACGGTAGGGACCAAATTGACTGAAATTGAAAATAACAGAGACCAAATTGACTGCTACCAAAATGTAGGGACCAAAATGGTGTTTTTGCCTTAATTTATTCAATTGCCTTCAATAATTTTTCATATTTTGAAATTGATGCATAATTTTTTCATCCTTAATAGTCTTGAATATATATTGGCGCATTACAAAAAAATTGGTCTATAGCTGCATTTTCAAAACGCAGCTGCAGCTCCTAAAAACGTGGCAATAGGTCCATTTGGTCTATAGCCACGTTTTTAGGCGTGACCTATACACCATGACTATAGGTCCAACAAGTCTATAATAGCATTTTTTTTTCAAACACAGCTATAGGGTGTTTTTTAAAACAATCATTCGTACTTCTATTTCCCCTTTTATGGTGTAATTGTTTTTTTTTACAATGGTCATTGCTAATGCTTTTTGTTTTTGTTTTTGCTTTGTTCTTCTTCTTTTTTTTTTTTCATTTCAATGGTATCTATCGCAACTAGTAAAATCAATGACCATGTCTCCATTAAGTATACTAATTGATATAAAACTTTTTCTTTGTTTTAATTTTATTGTTGTAGGAGTATTGGGCCCAAGAGCTCATTATTTATGAATATATTGGGACTAGGGCCTAATCCTAGGACGTGAAGTCATCCAAGGAGGAGTAAACATTGTTAGGGGAGTCTATGTTACTAAATAAAGAAGTTAGTTTTGATCATGAAGGCCCAGGAGGGTGGGCCAAGGATGAATGCCTTCTTGGCTAACCAAAGTCGAAGTCCGAAAAGGTGGTTTGCCGTTCAAGGGAATGTTCCAAGAAATTCTGTTGGTACGGATAAGTATTACAGAAACATAGAGCAGGGGGGAGTCCTAAAATATCTAAGGAGAAAGCTGCTACCACCGCATTGAATACTCTGCAGCTAACCCTCTGACCGCATTAATGTGGAAGTGATACTTGAACAGTGGTTTTCAGCCTTACAGCTACTACACAAAAACTTCAGGAAGGTGCTGATGAGACAAGTACCAACACCAACCATCTGGCCTATATGTGGAGGGTAAAGATGAAAGGGGAAGAGAGTATAAAAGAAAAAGGAGACAATAAGAGAAGGGTGATCGAGAAACTAAGAAAAAAAACATTATAGCAATCAAGAGCTGAATTTATAATCAAACTTGAGAGAAATATATATATATATATATGAACTGATCTCCTCGGACTATGCCGAGGACGATTTCATTTAGTTTAAATCAGTCTATCTTCATTTTCTTGTCATCTGAATCCATTTTACTTGTTGTCCAACTCATTAAAGCCCAGTTTTCTAACCCGCTCTCTACAAATTCATTGTATTGGGCTTTTTGGGCCTAAGTTCATCCATCACTTGATTTAAGGACTCGAATTGCATCCTTACAATTTTCTTGTCAACAAGCTATCTAATCCCTATACCACTTCCTGCACGAGTGTGAAGACCAGGATATTGGAAAATCAAACAAAAAATTGCTCCTACAAATATATATATTTTATATAATTAACTGAATAAAAAATAATCAAAATATGTTTCATGGTAAATTCAATAAATTAATTACATATCTAAATTAACAAGTAATTTGATTACTTAAACGTAAATTAAGAAAAATAGGTCAATATCCCGAGTTCTATTCAAAATTCTGGTTTGGTAAGCCTTTCAAATTATGTCATGTTTTTTATTTATATCAAAATATACAAAGCTTACATGGGTAAGCTAGAACAAGTGGCATGAGGGTTTCTTGTTTTTTTTTGTTTTTATTTTTAGTTTCAAACTCTTAATATGTCATAATAATTAAGAATTTATTGTTATGTGTGTGTGTGTGTATGTAAGGATATGATTTGAGTCCTAGACCCAAAAATGCAAAGGATCTAGGCCCAAAGAGTCCAACACAATGAATTTGTAGAGAGTAGGTTGAAAAACTAGATTATAATGAGTTGGATAGCAATTATAGTGGATCCAAATGACAATAAGGTAAAGATAAACTGGTTGTAACTAATGAAAATCGTCCTTGGCACAATCTAAGGAGATCAGTTCTTGTATATAATTCTTGAATTTGATTATAAGTATATTTCTTATTGCAACAGCGTTTCTCTATCAATTCCCGATCCCCTCCCCTTAGGATGTTTTTTCTATTTTATACTATCATCCTCCTTCATCTCTACCCTCCACGTGTAGATTAGATTGCTGGTTTTGATCTTTATCCTATCAGCTCCTTCTTGAAGTCATTGGAGAGTAACTGTAAGGCTGAAAATTACTGTTTAGGTATCAATTCTTCATTAATGCGGCCAGAGAGTTAGCTGCAAAGTATTTAATGCGGTGGTAGCATTTTTCCCTTTAGATATTTCATAGCCTCCCTCTGTGTTGTTCCTTCTTGATACTTATCCCCATCAGTGGAATTATCCGAAATGTTGCTCTTGATGTCAGACCGCATCTTCTGATCTGGACTTTGCTTAGCCGAGGAAGCATTCCTCCTCGGATCACCTCCCTGGAACATCATGCCTAAATCCCTTCCTTTATTTATTAACGTTGACCTCTATAACACGTTTATCCATTCTCGGACTATGAAGTGTCCTCGAACTAGGTCCCTAGCCCAATATATTCTACTAGGCCTAACATCCTATAATAGCCTCTCGAAATTCCCCTCTTTTGCTTCTCGAGCGAAAAAGAGGATTTCGATATCACCACAACCACTCTGCCCTTACCATACATCACCTCTGTCTGCGCAGATGCCTTTTTAACTACCTAACGCATGCTCCTGATGCTTCAGCATCTAAGATGTGCCCTCATTAAATTTTTGCGGCTCTATGTTCCCCACGTTCTACGATGTGATGCAGATCCAACGGCTGGAGATTTCATTGGAACTTGGGCGGGAATTTTCCCGCTCGTCACCCTCTTTCTAATATAAATATTACCTGAACACCTCATTTATCTCATTTTAGCATTCATACACTGAACCTTTGCACCCACAAACTAATTCTTTGCACTCATAAATACCAAGTGCTAGTCTGAGGAGAGTTTCCTATTTCACGTAAGTCATTTCAACTCTTTATGTTTACTTTTCCTTCTATTTTTTCTTCTCACACACTTCTTTCCTCCTCAGCCCTCTTAATTTCCCTTTTTGTTCTTCTCATTTTTACCTATCTTCAAATAAATGGGTAGATTTGCCTACTTGGTAGACTTCGTGGAAGGTATTGAGAACTTTAAAGCTCAATACAAAATACCACAAAGAGTCTCCATTAGATATTGTAAGGAGGGGGAATGGCACAAGAAAAGGCAAGAGGGAGAAGTGGTCATCCCAATGATTGCCTTTATAAAGGGTGGGATGAGAATTCCTATGAGAACCACTAGGGACTACCTTAGGGTTCATAGATTAACTTCTACCCAATGTACCCCAAACATATTTAGGATTTTAGAGAGTGTAGATGCCCTTAATGAAAAAATGGGCTTAGGGCTTACTCATCATGATGTCAACTGGGTCTACAACCTTCACCACCTAAAGAGGTAGGGGTATTACTTAAAAACTAGGCACCCCGAGGTCAAACTTATCTCATGCCTTCCTAGTTCCAACAAGGGCATGAACAATGATTTCCTAATCATATCCGGGGAATGGCACGATGGCCTCCCCTGCCCGACAAGGGAGGGGCAACCAGGTTGGGTTTTAGGTCTAGGCTTACTTCTTTTAAGTTACCTTTTCTTCACTTTGACACATTCTGGTCCTATTTTCTTCCTTTTGTGTTGGTATTTGAAATTTCCTTTGATTTAATCATTCCCTTCTCTAATTGTTTCTCATAATGGTTTTGCAGATCATCACGCTGCCATCCCGAACTTCAACCTTGTCAACTAACCAAGCTTAGACAAGATTCTCCAGGCTAAGGTGTTCGTTCACAAAGACAGTCAACTGAGAGCTGCCCATCTGATCCTCAGCTACAAGCCTCTATCGTCTAGCTTCCAGGCGTCGAAGTGCCAGATAAAGGCAAGGGACCTGCACCTACACCAAATAAACGTCGCAGCTCCTAGTTTCCTTACCACTGGCCCTATCCCAGAAGGCATACCTCTAGCAACTCTACCACTTCAGTATACAAGCAGAGAGGCCACTCCTTCCCATCCTATCATCAAAGAAGAGGAAGAAGAAAAAGAAGAAGAGATAGTAGACATCTCGGACTCAGAAGACATCTACGAGGTCTTTAACTAGCCTTTGTTCCTAGAGATCTCAATTGATGACCTCGGCCAGCTTCTTCCAACCCAAATCAGTCACCACCAAGAAGTTACTATCACGCCAGACAATATAGGGATACAGCGCAAGCTAAGGTCGACCCTCCAAGAGCTGTTGGAGTCCCAAACAGGGGTAAATGCACCTGGGAAGTCAGCCCAGACTAGGCTTCCTACCCCCCCCCCCCACCCACCTAGCCCCTCCAAACTGACTCTGCTAACCACAAGAGGAAGAGGGAGCATAAGGGTAAAGAGGTGGTGGATGGAGGAAAAACCCACCCCTCCCAAGAGGCTAAGCCCCAAAGAGGGGCTAAATAAGCCAGGGTGGGGCAGATGGCGGCTGACAAGGGACATGAGTCTCAAGTTAGACCTCTAGCTTGGAACCCTACCCTTATGCTAGATGGGGTGCATCGGCTATGTTGTCGATGTAGTGGAACAGGTGTTGCTGCTCCCCGGCGACATGGCTAACCTCAGATCAATGAGGAAACACTAGGTACTCCTTAGCCTGAAAAAAGACCTTGCAATGTAAGTCTTCCAACCAATTCCTTTTTTTTTTTTTACAAGCTATTCAAGCCACATTCAGAGCAAGGAGATGATAAACTACTCTCACCGACAGATGAAGGAAGAAGAAGGGAGACATATAGTGGCCGTAGAGGCCTTCCACGTGGTTGAAAAAAGTATACAAGAGCTTAAGAATAAGCTGACTGAGGCGGAGAGGGACAAAAAAAGTGTTGAAGCTGCCTTAGACAACACTAAGAGTCAAGCTGAAGGTCAACGAATGCTTCTTCGCCAGGCCGAGGACCAACTAGTCACTTCCAAAGAGCAAATTATTGACCTAAAGAAGAAATTGGAGGAGGCCGAGAAGGTAAGCGACCGAGCCGAGCAAGATGGCTATCATGTGGGGGTGGCAAAGACCAAGAAGGCCCTCAGGGCTAAGGTCTCAAGGGTAGGTAGAAACTACTGCCTCTAGGTGTGGAATAAGGCCCTTAATTAGGCTGTGGTTAAGGCCTCTTCTGCACTTAGGAGAGCAGATAGTGTATACTAGAAAATGAAGTTGAGCTATAATGCTCTTCATGTATATATTGGTTCTTTTTGTTTGTTTTAATGAAAGTTTTGCATATTTTCCCACACACACACACACGCACACACACAGAGACAGAGACAGAGACAGAGACAGAGAGAACTAAATTGCCCATTGAAAATAATTCAACATAAGCTAATTGCTTAAATATTTTCGTTTGGGAGTTCATAAGAAAATATAATGGAATGATCATAAATGAATGGAAAGGAATGAAATGTATTTAAGTAAGGGAAAAGAATGGAAAAGAATAGAATGGAGTGGAATTAAGTAACATTGATTGGATGTTTTAAAATAAAGGAATGGGAATGAATGAAAATGAATGGAATGTAAGTAATCTTGTTTGGGAGTAACATGGAAGGAATGGAATCGAATCGAATCATTTTATGACAAAATTACTATTAGACCTCTATTTTAAAATAAAGGGTTGAATATATAGGAGTATTTTGGGAGTTTTAGCGAAAAATTCATTAAATATAATTTCATTCCCTCCTATTCTTCCCAATTTCGGGGGGAATTAAAATTTAAGGTTTTAAGGGAATAGAGAAGAATGAGTGTTCATTCCTATTCATTCCATTCTCTCTTACTTAAACTCTCAAATAAGGAAATAAACTTTCTATTCTCTCCATTAAAACTCTCAAACAAAGGAATGGAAGAATATTCTTAAATTATTCTTTTCATTAATTTCTATTCCATTTCATTTCATTCCCTTCTCCCAAACAAGGCCTAAGGAAAAATTGTTATGCTTACGAGTGCCGAATAATCATAAACAATCAATTTTTCTAACAACTTGAAACTTTAATTTTTGTACTTCCGCATGGTAGATTATATTATTAAGTAAAGCTATATAATTTCTTTAATAAATTAATAATCATATTTAAGATTGATTATGTCATAAGAAGATGAAGTTGATTGATGATTTTTCATTGTAAAAGAAGTGTTAATAAAATCAAAAACAAAAATTTAATTAGTAATTTTACATCTCAAAGCAATATGAATGATTTTTAAACACACACACACACACACACATATATATATATATATGTATGTATATATAGAAAGTTGAATAAATATTAGTTAATATTTATGTGCGCGCCCAATACCAAAGCCCATTGGGCTGGGCCTCACTTGGGCTCACAACTTATTTGTATGGTGGGCTTGGATTTCCTACTCTGGGTCGTTCTTCTCGCTAAGACTTAACGTCCTCTCTGTTCTTTCCTCGTGGGTCTGGGTCACCTTCTCTCTCTGCTCACTCTCTGCATACACTCTTCTTACCGTCCATTCTCTAACCCCTCTCTTCTCAAAACTTCCTGTATTTATAGTCCATAGTTTAGTGGAGAGGTCATAATTACTTGTCAACGAGTGCAACCGGCGGTCCACTATTATCGATCGTAAGTGGGTGGTCAGGTAGGAGTGGGAAACTGTGAGGGTGGCGTTGGAACTTGGTTCCCACCTTTACGATAGTTCTCGGCAGCGGTGGCTCTCCGAGGCACGGCCGGGTAGGTACAGCGCGGGGCTTCCCGAGAGTCAAATATCTGTCACTGCCTGGGAAGGTGTTGCCGAGAAACGATGAAGAGGCAAGGCTCGGGCTTGCAGTATGCGTGGCCTGGGGTGGGCTGCCGGGTATAAGGGGATTGGCCTCATGGGCCATATACCCAGGACAGGGTCCAAGGCCCAATATAGGGTACGACGCGGGGGCCGTACAGTACCAAAAAGTGTAGTGGAGCCCATAAATAGTAATAAAAATAAACTGAATAGTAACAAAAATAAACTGAATAGTAAAATAAGCTATCCAAATCCACAAGTTTACAAACACAAAAATCACAACTTTTTTCCTAGATTGTTAAAATGTTTTATCATTGCTAACACATGTGAAAGTAATATTAATAATAATAATGAATTTATGTGTTATGGTGATTAGAGAACTCTATAAGTTGTGGAAAAATATTATTATTATTAATTTAAAAAAAAAAAAATTGGTCTAGTTTTGCTTTGCGTCTAGGGCAGTTGAACATGAACTCTAATGGGCAATTTTTTTATTATGCTTGCCCCACCAACACCCGCAAGAGAAGTAAAAAGGACATATGGTCAGACGCTAATAGTTGGTCAACTAATCCCGAATTTAAAGATGTCACACCAACTAATTTCCATCTATTAATTAACATTTTTTATTTTATTTTTTAATTTTAGCTATTCTCAATTCGTTAGGAGACCGCACTAGCTGCTGTTCTTTTGATTGTAAATCAAAACTTCAGGCTTACGATTGAAATAGGCTTAAAAAATTAGTTTTTTTTTAGTTTTTTTTTTTATTATTTATGGGTTATATTAAACTTTTTAGTACTATTTATAGATCTCAATATAGCTACTTTTTAGCTTTATTTATAGTACTTTTAATAAAAAAATTTCAATTTTAACTAAATAACTTACTCTCAAACAAAATATGAGAATTACCTTTTTTTTTTTTTTTTTTGGCCTTTTAGGAATTATTTTTATATTTGGTGAAAGTGTGAGACTACTTAAAAATAAAAATAAAAGGAGAAGTTAAATTGGACATTTCTCAACATTTAACCTTTGTATTAAAATTAATCTTATTTTCTCATAGCAATTGAAATTCATGAAACCGAGGTTATTTTGATGATATGGAGCCTATGGTTATGATTAGGGGTGAATAGCGGCAAGTTCAGTTGGTGTTGGAGGGCTTGTTTGGGTTTATGCCAAGCTCATTGGTCTTCTCAGATTGAGAGCCCAACAACTGGCTAATGTCTCTAGTCTACAGTTATGCAATATTTTGTGTATAGTGTAATCTAGTGTTTTGTTGGCCAATGTCTCTAGATGCTATTGTTCTGTTGTGAACTTTGTTCTACTTTAATAAATTTCTCAAATCGTACAAAAATAGACCAAAATTAAGTAGATTTGAGAAGTGAGAACCTAATAACCAAAACTCAGTAGATCTAGGGACCCAAATGATCAAAATTCAGTAGATCTAAGAACCCAAACGACTAAAAAGGGATAGATAGGTAGCGATGGCAACAAAAGAGGTGAGCGGGAGGAGGAGAAATTTGGGTTGAACAATATCTGGGCAAGGAGGAGACATGTAGTGGTTGTGAGGAGGAAAACTTAATAGGTAGGTTAATGGTGCGATGCAGAGGTTGGAATTTAGAGGGAGAAACTGGCTGATGCTGGAAACTTAGAAACACGTCTGGCAATTACTTTGTTCACTGTTGGCAACTATTTTACTCAGTTCGATCACCATGGCTTCGGTGCAATTTGTCAGGCTAGATCGGGGCTTGAATATCACTAGCCATGATGTGACATGAATTCTATTTATCAAGTTATGTTAATATTTTCCATGTACGAAATGAAATTAAAAGAGTTTTTTAAACAATTTTGAAAGCGTAAACTAAAATGAATATTTTCAAATGCAAAAAAGATTTTAAAATAAAGAGAAATTTTATATTCACAACACATTTTAAGTGGTGAGTTATTATTGACTGTTACAGGTGGATAAAAAAAAAATTTAATTTGTGAATTCAAATTAGAACTAATAATAACTTTCTATTGATAATTTGTTGTGAAAAATATTATGTATGTATTACTTCTCTAAAATGACAAAATTGAGTGCCAAATATATCATTTTAACTAAAATAAATAAATTGTAATTTTTCTTTTGAAACTACAAAAGTTGAAAACAGTTAACTGCAATTTCTTCCCGTACTGTGTGACTCTTCGTGACCAATGATTTTAGGTGACCAAAGAAGCCCTGCATATGGCATTTAATCAGTAATAATAATCATCATCAATAAACAATAATAGTACTAATTAATTGGCCCTCTTTTAAGTCTTGGGTGGTTGGCAATATTTGTCAGGGCAAGTTGTTTGCAATATTAATAGCAGTCTTTTGTTTTTTATATTATGGCCTGTATTAGGAGTTTAAAGACATCCGTGCAGGATAAGGTATCCCGTGACCCAAGATTTTTTCTCCGTGTAGTTGTATGTAACTGTTGACCATTAGCTACGTGCATCAAAACACAACCATCATGACAAACATTTTTGACATTATACTTAGGCAAAATTTGCAGAAAAGCATTTTTTTGGAAGAATACTAACAAAAAAGCATGCAAATTAAACATTTTAGTAAGTTAGACATTTAAAAAAAAAAAAAAAGTGAAACTCGAGTCTATGAAACTTGAGTTCCAAGATTTTTCACAAGGAACTCGAGTTTAGGAAACTCGAGTTCTGTTCAAATGGAGATTGAGTTTCCTAGACTCGATTTCTATATTTTTTTTTCTTTGGTCCATTTGAGACTTCATGCAAGAGGGAATTGGGTTGGAACTCAAGTTCCAAAAACAGTCCAACTTACTAAAATATTTCATCTGCATGCTATGCACTAAAATTTTTTCTAAAAAGCTACTTGATAGTGGATAAAATCAGTTTGGTTGAATACTTCGGCTCCGATGGGCTACAACGTTCGCAAAGGCCTGAAAAAGAAGAAAAGAATCAAAGGAATGACCGGGGTGGACCGGTCCAATATCCTCCGATGGTGAAGTTAGTGCCTTCCCTCCTGGAAATCTAACTGTAATGTAAGGATCTCAGAATATCATACCTTTACATAATCCGGACCGGTCCTTATATAGGGTACTTTAGGGCGGTTATTTGGTTCAATAACTTCCCCCAGATTCGTGGAATCCGGATGTAACTTCTTTAATTTTTTTTTTTTTTGGCCTTTTAGGAATTATTTTTATATTTGGTGAAAGTGTGAGACTACTTAAAAATAAAAATAAAAGGAGAAGTTAAATTGGACATTTCTCAACATTTAACCTTTTGTATTAAAATTAATCTTATTTTCTCATAGCAATTGAAATTCATGAAACCGAGGTTATTTTGATGATATGGAGCCTATGGTTATGATTAGGGGTGAATAGCGGCAAGTTCAGTTGGTGTTGGAGGGCTTGTTTGGGTTTATGCCAAGCTCATTGGTCTTCTCAGATTGAGAGCCCAACAACTGGCTAATGTCTCTAGTCTACAGTTATGCAATATTTTGTGCATAGTGTAATCTAGTGTTTTGTTGGCCAATGTCTCTAGATGCTGTTGTTCTGTTGTGAACTTTGTTCTACTTTAATAAATTTCTCAAATCGTACAAAAATAGACCAAAATTAAGTAGATTTGAGAAGTGAGAACCTAATAACCAAAACTCAGTAGCTAGATCTAGGGACCCAAATGATCAAAATTCAGTAGATCTAAGAACCCAAACGACTAAAAAAGGATAGATAGGTAGCGATGGCAACAAAAGAGGTGAGCGGGAGGAGGAGAAATTTGGGTTGAACAATATCTGGGCAAGGAGGAGACATGTAGTGGTTGTGAGGAGGAAAACTTAATAGGTAGGTTAATGGTGCGATGCAGAGGTTGGAATTTAGAGGGAGAAACTGGCTGATGTTGGAAACTTAGAAACACGTCTGGCAATTACTTTGTTCACTGTTGGCAACTATGTTACTCAGTTCGATCACCATGGCTTCGGTGCAATTTGTCAGGCTAGATCGGGGCTTGAATAGCTATGATGTGACATGAATTCTATTTATCAAGTTATGTTAATATTTTCCATGTATGAAATGAAATTAAAAGAGTTTTTTAAACAATTTTGAAATGAATATTTTCAAATAAAAGAAAGATTTTAAAATAAAGAGAGATTTTATATTCACAACACATTTTAGGTAGTAGGCTGTTACGGGTGGATAAAAAAAAATTTTAATTTGTGAATTCAAATTAAAACTAATAATAACTTTTTACTTATAATTTGTTGTAAAAAATATTATGTACGTAACACTTCTCTAAAATGACAAAATTGAGTGCCAAATATACCATTTTAACTAAAATAAATAAATTGTAATTTTTCTTTTGAAACTACAAAAGTTGAAAACAGTTAACTGCAATTTCTTCCCGTACTGTGTGACTCTTCGTGACCAATGACTTTAGGTGACCAAAGAAGCCCTGCATATGGCATTTAATCAGTAATAATAATCATAATCAATAAACAATAATAGTACTAATTAATTGGCCCTCTTTTAAGTCCTGGGTGGTTGGCAATATTTGTCAGGGCAAGTTGTTTGCAATATTAATAGCAGTCTTTTGTTTTTTATATTATGGCCTGTATTAGGAGTTTAAAGACATCCGTGCAGGATAAGGTATCCCGTGACCCAAGATTTTTTCTCCGTGTAATTGTATGTAACTGTTGACCATTAGCTACGTGCATCAAAACACAACCATCATGACAAACATTTTTGACATTATACTTAGGCAAAATTTGCAGAAAAGCATTTTTTTGGAAAAATACTAACAAAAAAGCATGCAAATGAAACATTTTAGTAACTTAGATTGTTTTTATTAAAAAAAATAAGTGGAACTTGAGCCTATGAAACTCGAGTTCCAAGATTTTTCACAAGGAACTCGAGTTCTATTCAAATGGAAATCGAGTTTTCTAGACTCGATTTCCACGTTTTTTTTTTTTTTTGGTCCACATGAGACTTCATGCAAGAGGAAATTGGGTTGGAACTTAAGTTTCAAAAACAGTTAAACTTACTAAAATATTTCATTTGCATGCTATGCACCAAAATTTTTTCTAAAAAGCTACTATTTGGCAAATTTTGCTTTATACTTATGGATTTACATTAAAAAGTCAACGTGATCAAATCTCATGTTTTGCTTTAATTAGAGAACTTATTTCCAAATCTTGAGCATGAGTGTTTATTTCCATTAGGGTGTCTTCGTTGGATTTATTTTATTTAAAGAATGAGTGACAAAAATTATAAATATACCTAAAAAATATTAAATTTTAAAATTATACATTCTATTTTTGGATGTTAAAATAAGCTAAATCCAAGAAGAGACATATGGTAAAAAAAAAAAAGTCTAACGAAATATTGAGACATGTCATTAATTGGTAATTTTCTATGGATATTTCTCAATATTAATAAAACTACAATTTTATTAAGTATAAGATAAAGAAGATTTAATAATAATAATAATAATAATAATAATAATAATAATAATAATAATAATAATAGTAATAATAGTAAGATAAAGAAGATTTTACTCCAGAAAAAACATATTTCCTCAAAACTACAAATGACGAAATGGGTAAAAAAAATGCAATCGTAGTCTGAAGTTGAACTATAAAATCTCAAAAAATCTAATTTAAAAAAGGACAATCATTAAAAAAATGGAGGGCGAGGAAAATAATTACGAGTCCATCATTACAGGCTTCCCAGATATGTCTACCTTAAGATACCCTTTACAAGAGTCAAGACCAAAGCCCCAGGCACATAACAGCTAGCGGCATAGCGTCTTTGGTAGCAAGTCGTCATCATCGTTCTTTACTCCTTAGACTCAGACTCAGATCCATTCAACCAATTAAGCTTAAAGTCTAAACCAGCACAACCCATCATTCTCTTTTTTACAATCTGATAAAATAGTGAACTGGGTTGTCTTATGGCTTGCTTGCTTTGCTAGTTTACTATACTGGAGGGGTCGAAATTGAAGCACCGTCGGCAGCAAACCCATGTCTGGGAATTTAGCTGCAATCATGGTCCGTGTCTTTTCAGGTAAACATGTTTGATACACGTGACTGTTTGTTCTCTAATATATATGACTTACTTGGTTTGTAGGAATATTTCTTATTTCAATTTGGATGTGTCAATNATATTAATAAAACTACAATTTTATTAAGTATAAGATAAAGAAGATTTAATAATAATAATAATAATAATAATAATAATAATAATAATAATAATAATAATAGTAATAATAGTAAGATAAAGAAGATTTTACTCCAGAAAAAACATATTTCCTCAAAACTACAAATGACGAAATGGGTAAAAAAAATGCAAAGTTCTAAAAAGAGAAATGATGTGAGCATTGCGTAAAAAAATCTGAAGTGAAATTTATTTTAGGAATAAATTTGACTCTAAATTGGGTGGAGTTATTTTCCTTTAATTGACTATGTGATAATTAAAAAGACAACTCATGTATATTTTTAGTTACATAACTTTTTTTAACAAATTATGTGAAATTATATAATATTTTTATAATTTGCAACTTAATGATTTTTTTTTTTTTTTTTTTTTGATGTACTTGTAGTTGTTTAGTTTATGTTTGGTTTTTTTTTTTTTTTGGACTGGTGGGTACTTTTGGTTTCATTATTTTCTACTACAACTATCAATATCTGGCTGTTGTTAGAGATTCAAATGCTTTCTTATTAATTATATTCATGTAACCGGGAAGGCTTTGTGGCTAAGTGAATTGGTTCATTGAATTGTTGTTCCTCATTTGTTGTTCTTCATTCATTGAATTTAGCTATTATAACAAGAAGTATGGATTGGATTTTATTCAGTTTTATGAATTTATTCATTGAATTGTTGACAATTAATTTTAGCGATTATACAGTTGAGTACTTAATATCTCATATAAATTGGAGGGCACCTTAATCAATTTACATATATCTTTCTTAACTCTCACTCTTGCTTTAGATTCTCTCTCATTCTTTTAACTTTCATGAAATACACTAGAAGTTTTAGTCTAGAAAACATCGATTTAGTGTAGTTGTGACTCATGTTTAGTTGGATGTATTGGATCTCCATAGGTTGCATTTTCTTAATTGCAGCATTATCTTGAAGATAAAAAAAGAGAAGAGAAAATGAGGATCAAGAACAAATACAGGAAACCAACCACTTTCCATTGCAATGCAGGGGGCAGATGTTCAACGTCTGCTGTGGTATGGAGCTTGGTAGGATGTCTTGTTATGCTTCATTTATACTCCCTTGCTCGCCAAAAAGATGGGGTGCGTGGAGAGCTCCAATTGGGCATGAGCCATCACCCACAATTCCGTGAACTTGAAGCAGTTGAAGAAGAAAATATTCCGATGCCCCCTCCAAGAAAGAGATCTCCACGTGCAGCAAAAAGAAGACCCAAAAGGCCAACCACAATAATTGATGAGTTTCTTGATGAAAATTCCCAACTTAGAAATATGTTCTTTCCTGATCACAAAACTGCTATAGATCCAATGAAGGACGCAGGGAATGATAGCTCCTACTATCATCCAGGGAGAATTTGGTTGGACACTGATGGAAATCCTATTCAAGCCCATGGAGGGGGTATTCTATTTGATAAAAAATCAGAGACATATTATTGGTATGGAGAGTATAAAGATGGGCCCACCTACCATGCTCACAAAAAAGGGGCGGCGCGGGTAAGTTATTTAATTTACATTCCCGATTGTGGCTTGATTTTATAATTTCAGGCCTTAAGGCCCTAGGGATGCAGTTTTCATAGTTTTTATATTCCACTTTATCTGTGTGATATCTGTTTACATGCATTTTGATTATGTTGCTGCTGCTAGATATCAATCTTACCATCATATGTGATTTGTTTCTCTTTAATTACTTTAAATTTTTTTATAAGTAAAATCTCATCAGAAAATGCTAGAAGGGCACCACCCATGTACACAGGAAGTGTACAATGATACACCAAAATTAAACGCTAAAAGTACATCAATCAAGCAAATCATGCAAAGTAAAATAATGCCAGGTCTAAACTTTAAGATTCAGTTTCTAGCACTGGCGTAAGCTTATATTGTTTCCGGTATATATGACTTGTATTTCCCCATTGTAAAAAATTAAACTAAATTTTGATGGTTGCACCTTGGGAAATCTTAGTCCAATTGATGGTGGTAGAATCTTTAGAACTTTTTCAGCTACAACTTCTCCATGCTTTTTGACAAGGGTTGGGCTATTAGACAGGAGAATTTGGCCCTCTTCATAGTTCATAAACATGCCAAGAGCCAAAGGCTATACTGCTATAGATACACAGTGGTGTAATTTAACTCTTGGGTGAAAAACTTCACTAAGGATAGTTCAAGATTTTAGCTTGTCGTCAAATGAATCTTGAGTATTGCGTAGAAATTGAGGTTACCTTTGAATGGGAGCATCCTTGGTTAACAAGAATTTACTTGTTAAGAAAAGATTTATCAATGTGGACACTCATATCAGCCTTTTGATCTCTTTCTAGTAGACTGTGTTGTTAAACTTACTTTAAGGACACCTTGTCCTGTCCTTTGTTTTGTCTCAGTATCATATACCCTTTTTTTAGTTCTATGAATGCAGAAAAGAACTAATAAAGAACATCATCTATGTTGATTAATATTTCTAATGAAGAATTGAACTTACTCGCAAACAAAAGCTCTAATACTAGGGAACAGAAAATTCTCTGCTGCCTCTTTCTAAATGGACTCCCCCACACCAACATGCCCCCCCAAAAGGGGCGGCAGGCTGTGAAGTGGTGGGTTTAGGTTGGGGGAAAAGGTCGCACAAACTTTTAACTCTGAACTGGAAACAAAATTTGCATTCCTCAATGGTATATTACTGATATGACATCAAAGTATGCATGCCAAACAACTCAAATGTCATCTTTGTTAATGATTGCATTGTTACTTCTGGGGAGTGTTATGTGTAGTAAAAAAAAACTTTTTAAAGCTGTGACCTGTGATAAAATGGAAATCCTCGCGAGTTTTATGCTGTGATGGACTCAGTTTGAAATCCATGTACCTCCACTGATGCTAAAAGATTGGATTTATGGATTAAAAGATATTAGGTCTAAAATTTGCTTCAAACGGTTTGAAATAAAATATGGATGAAATATTTTAGTAGAGCCAAGTACATCTTATGGCTGATGTAGAAAAGACATTACTGTTCTGCTTCTTGGTTGGTTAATGTTGCCCCTTTAGGATGCGTTTAGTAACTACTCGCAAAATGCATTTCACTGGAATGCATTATGATAGAATGCATTTTTTTTTTTTTTAAAAGAAATTGCATTTAGTATTATGCTGAAATTTTTACTGAAAAGTATTTTAGTGAATGAAATTGCATTTGGTTTTTCATTCTTGCGGAATACATTTTTGCCAATAGTAAGGACATATTAATGGATGGGTATGGTGAATATTTTTTTAAGATATTAATAATTTTACATGCATATATATTACCCATAAAAATAACACAAATGAAAAATTTTAAGTTAATTGCGTGTGACCAATGTTTTATATATTCTTTCTTGACTAGAAAATAACACAAAAATTCACATGCATTTAAATTCACATCTCTTACATATACTCCAAACATAAAAACAAGAAATGTAAAATATAGTGCATTAAAAATATTACATAATAAACAGTTTAATTTTACATGTCAATAATATTAAATAATAAACATATAATGTCAAATAAATTTTTTGCAAAATCCTGAGCCATACCAAAATCTGTAACCCAAAATTTTGCAAATCACCCACACAACCACCTCTCAAACCCATCCCACAGTTTTTTCGTGCCTCTGTCCTACTCCAACATCCACCATCCCATCTGTGCAAAAGGCCAAAAACTTATCCCTGAGCCACAGTTCTACTCCAATCCCTCAATATTTTCTTTTACATGCAAAAATAAAGTCAAGCCCATCACACAAATCCACCAGGAAAAACAAAAAAGGAGGCAAAACTCATCTCACCTATACCTTTCGCCAAACCAAAAAGAAAAAGTCGTCAAAACCTTGATCATTTGACGGTACATTTCTAATAGTTGTTATATTTGACCAAATAAATTATTATAGAGTGATTGAGTTTGACATAAGGAAATTCAAAATTGGAAAACAAAAACAAAAGGAGATGTAAATTTTACTTGAGGAATTTGTTGTGAATCGAAGGATATGGAGGATTCGAGGTGATTGGAGAGAGGCAGAGGGTGGAGGCTATGGATGTGTGATAATTAGAGAATGGAGGGAGAGAGTTTCACTAGGGCTCTCATGAAGTTAAAGGCGAAAGAAAAAGTGGAGAGCAGCGGTTGGAGGTCACTAGAGTTTCACTAGAGCTCCCATGGAGTTGAAGGCAAAAGAAAAGCGGAGGTCATTGAAAATCTGAGAGTTTTCTTGAATATGTGGGGAATCTCAAAGTCTAACCTAGTACATTTTGACACATTCAAAGATTTTGCTGTTCTATTTACAAATTCATTAGTTTTCTTTATTCGTGATTGAGGTACGAGTATGGCTTTACCTTTGACTCCTATCATGTACACATTTTTATCAAACAAATTTTGAGTCTGGAATAGACATTCCTTGAGCATATTTTTATTTAATCTCTATCTTCATATAAAGTGGCTCCTTGTGGCCATGAATCTAGGCAAATGAGTATGGAGAATACATTAGTATTGTAGGGAAATTTAGACCCTGGTTGTTGTAACTTCTAATTGATCACCAAATCTTCAATCTTTGAACACAGGGTAATGCTTTGAGAGAATTTGGTTAACCCTTGCCCTAGGTGTACAATTCACAACTCTCCCAAAGTACGAATTCATGTCCTCTAGGTTTTATTTTATACCTTGGCTTGGAATCCACGAAAACTAGAAGCTTGGACGGCTGATTGGGCTGAATCAGGATTCTTTCTGCATGATTCTTGATTGATCAGCTTTAGTAAGCTGTGTGTCAACTATGCATTGAGATTTTAGAACTTGCAAATCTTCTTGAGCAGTCAAGGGCATGTGTCTTGGACTTCAAATACAACTCAAAAACACTTACAAGACACTAAATTTTATCATGGTTTGCCAACCTAAACTATGGACTCAACAAGTATGAACAAACATTGCCATTTGCATAACTTCATGCATGGAATATTGATACTTACATTGCCAAAGAAACACCAATTTGGATGATATTCTCTAGCATGATGCGGATGTTCATTTGACATAATTTTCTTGTTATTGCCCTTATCTTCTGAACCTTAAAGTACAATCTTACATTATGTGCAAAAATTTTCCCTTTTTATCATTCTGGTCTTGCTTAAGTGCATTTTCTTTTTGAAATCACTATGTTGAAAATTGTTGTTATGGTTGTGATTCAAGATTGCTTACTGTGATTAGAAAGATTATGGCCATGTTTAGCATTAGCTTTGATTAGGGGGCACATAAATGATGCTAAGGTATGAAGACTGAGGAATTTAATATATTGGATTCAGTTGTGGATATCTGCACAAACTAAGTATATGTGTCAGAAATGTTGTAAGAGAAGAAATTCCGTCATGGCAGATTATATTAAACTAGGTGATTGCAGTTGTTAGTCAGAAAAAGAGATTTGAGTTTGACAGTGAGTTGACTGGGGATGAAATGATCTATAGAAGGATTCATACTATCTTAACTCTATGATTTGGCTGGCTGGAAATGGAACTTGTCAAAATGATTTGTGTCTAATGTTGTTTGAAATGAGAGCAAATTCCAATATATGAATTGCTATGCATCATTATCTATAAAATAAAAAGTTGCACCAGCTTTGGATAACGCAAATGTAGCCTGAGTGATGCTCATTAGGAGTCATAAATTAGTAAATGAACTGTGTGATTTGGTCATTTAGAAGTCAATGGATGGGAAGGAAATGATCGAGCAACTAGCCCCTTTACTACCTGCTTGCAATTACCAAATTTCAAGAGTAAAAGTATTGTTTAAATAACGTTTTATGAGTTACTGAAAATCATAAAGATTGTTATGAGGTTGACATGGTTTGACCACACCAATGCTTCACTCATTTCAATGGGAGTATGTTTTTGAACTTTGGATAGCTATCAATGAACGTATTGTTTTCAATGACAGTATGTTTTTGAACTTAGATAGCTATCAATGAACTTAATTGTCTGTAAGGTTGTCTTCAACTGTAAACGATACCTGTGGATTGGATTTATTTACACAGTTGGTCCTACTCCAATGTGCTGTTATGAAGAGTTCAAAGAACACTTGTTCATTTTTTTAAAGAAGCAGAATATTTTGACTAAGCTGGGAACCTGGATAAATACATGCATATTTTATTGACTAATTTGGTGGAATGATAAAGACAAGACAATCTTCCCATGTTCAAAGGGGACACTCATATAATAGCTGGGGTCATTCTGGGTGCAACCTCATGATTGCAGGCATATCATACAATGAAAAAGAAAAACAGGATTGCAGATGCATCACGTTTCTGGCACCAACACTTATCAGTTATTTTATTTTGAGTTTGCTTAATCATGTTAGACATCTATAACTGCATTGGTGTGGTTTTAATTTTGCCATTAACCCATGTTATGCTATTATTTTCCTCATCTATTTATATCAGATAAATAAGTTAAATGTTTCAGCACAATTGTACATGTAACTCATTAATTGCAAGAGTTTTTTAATTGTTCAGGTTGACATCATAGGAGTTGGTTGCTATTCTTCCAAGGACTTGTGGACATGGAAAAATGAGGGCATTGTGCTGGCAGCAGAAGAAACAAAAGAAACTCATGATCTCTATAAATCCAATGTGCTTGAGAGACCAAAAGTGATTTACAATGATAAGACAGGGAAGTTTGTAATGTGGATGCATATTGACGATTCCAATTACACCAAAGCTTCTGTTGGTGTTGCCGTTAGTGATTATCCCACTGGTCCTTTTGATTATCTCTATAGCAAAAGGCCTCATGATTTTGAAAGCAGGGACATGACCATCTTCAAAGATGATGATGGTGTAGCATATCTGATATACTCCTCTGATGACAACAGTGAACTTCATGTTGGACCGCTTACAGCAGATTATCTTGATGTGTCAAATGTCATGAGAAGGATTCTTGTGGGACAACACCGGGAAGCCCCAGCTTTATTCAAGCACCAGGGAACTTATTACATGATCACATCAGGCTGCACTGGATGGGCTCCAAATGAGGCACTGGCCCATGCGGCTGATTCCATCATGGGGCCATGGGAGACGATGGGAAACCCGTGCGTTGGAGGGAACAAAATGTTTCGACTTACAACATTTTTTGCTCAGAGCACATTTGTGGTTCCTGTGCCAGGTTTTCCAGGTTCATATATTTTCATGGCAGATCGGTGGAATCCAGCTGACTTGAGGGACTCAAGATATGTGTGGTTGCCTTTGATAGTTGGGGGACCAGCTGATCAACCACTTGACTATAATTTTGGATTCCCATTGTGGTCAAGAGTGTCAATATATTGGCATAGAAAGTGGAAACTTCCTCAGGGGTGGAGTGGGTTGAAGTGATGGAGGTTTTCCATGTAGTATTATGTATTATATATTTGATGGCTCTTTGTCCATTTTTTTACTGGCTTCCTCTGCTGTGTTAGGGATTCGCTTATTTCACAGCATGAGGACTCATACAGAATGTTCAGTTTCAAACACTGCCGGTGAACTTATACATCCTTTTGTTTAGGTTATGTTCATATTAGCTGAGGAAGGGTACATTTTAAAAGGTTTACCCATTTTACTAATTTGTTCTGTTTATGACAGTCATTGTCAATCCTTGTGTCATGACTTCACCCGTACATTTATTTTCAGCCATAACTTCACTTTTACATCTATCTATTTTCTATGGCAGTTATATATAGCATGTGATGGATTATGTGAGCCTCGAATGTAATTACTCACCACTCATGGTAGTAATTCGTGACCACTTTGATGTTGGTTCAACTATGTTCCATAAATAGTTGAAAGAGTAAGATAAAGTATTTGGCCATTGTTTTAAGATTGGTATTTCTAAGCTACCAACCTTAAGTTCAACTCTTGAATCCAAATTTATAAAATTATTTCAGGTAAAATTTGTTTTTGGAAGTTTAAAATATATATATATATATATATTACTTAAGCTTTATATGGAGTAAATTGAGCAATATTATGACAATATATTTCATAAGCTTTCGCAAATTATTTAGTTGATAAGTTGTGATTGGTGGGAAGATGGATTTACAACTGCTAACAAATTTTCATCCACCAATCACAATTTACCACTTCATTAAATTTAAAAAAAAAATTGTAAAAAAATTGTGAATATAAATTTACTTAAATAATCACTTCAAAAGAAGAATCTCATTTTTAAAATAGGTTAAGAAAAAGTATCGTTATTAGTTGAACAATGACATATCGTCTTAACATCTTTTCATAATGCATGTCATTGTTTTGTAACCTCAAGTGCTTGATAAATCAAGAATGTTATGACTGAACATCTAAATCTATTGTTTAACTAGCATATTATATAATATTTTTATTAGATACGTAGTTTTCAAAAACTTTTGTAAAGTAATTGAATATATATATAATATATTTTTTTTTTTTTACCTTTATTATTAGGTTAATAATATTGAAGAAAAAAAATAAAATTCAAACCACCGACATCATAAAATTCCCTTATTTTTAAATTACCACTTGAAACTCGATTGAATGTGTGACCTAAATTGCCTTAAGATCAATTGATCTATTGCACACAACACAACTCAGATTTAAATCTCTCCCACCTACACCAACTACCACCATCCTCCACCACCACCAAATACACACCACCAATACTCTCTGACCTTGCCTAGTCAATGTGCTTTTCTTCCATTGCAAGCATCAAGTACCATTCCAGTATTCCATTGTACACCATTCATTTGCAACGAATTATTACATATAAGAATTGAAAAGAGAATTCAAATTGCCACATAAAAAAAGAGAGGAGATTTCAAACATCTTTAGCCACGTTCTATTTGAGCTGTGAAATCAGAAAAGCAATGAAAGTGTCCATAAGCATTTTAGCAGCAAAGGGTACAAATATGGCAAAAGTGAAATCATTGGTGAGGGAAGAAATTGGAAAATTATGCACAAACAATGATAATGATCATAAAACGTCAAATTGGTCCCCCATTCCCACGCCCCAGATGCTAATGCGTAGCAGGACTGGCTTGCTATGTGACTCCACGATCGTGACACTGATGATGGAGTGGTTAAGCTAACATCGATCCTAATTATTTTGGCAGCTGATAACGAAGAGTAGGCATGACCACAGTCCATAGAACTGAAGTAAGGTGATGAGAGTGGGCAGGATCGGGCCAAACCTTTGTCTCCTCGATTACATAGGACCCGTACACAAATGGATGCACTTGAACTCAAAAAAAAAAAAAAAAAAAAAAAGAAAAGCTAATAAGTTCTAATTATTTTATATTGTTAAAGTTTGAAAGATTGTGTAATAAATAATAAAGTACAAGAGTCTGCCTTATACAAATAGACAATATGTGATGTACAAGTAACCTATAACTATGGGTCTAAGTTCATTGGCTTATACTCTAATAGTATTCTAACAGTCCCCCTCAAACTCATGTTGGGTGATGTGGTGTCAACTTGAGTTTAGAAGTCAAAGCACGAAAAAATCCTAGTGGAGGAGGCTTAGAAAATATGTTCGCAAGCTGATCTTGAAAAGAAATTGTTTGTAACTATAGGGTATCCTAGAGTAGATGATAACAAATAAAGTGGCAGTCAATCTCAATATGTTTAGTACGTTCGTGAAAGACATCATCGTGGGCAATTTGAATATCACTTTGATTGTCATAGTAGATTAGAGTGGCAATGGAGTAGTCACTAAGATCTTGTAGTAGCTAATGTAGCCATAGAAGCTTGATTATGATGTCTACAAGAGCGCGATATTCTACCTTAGTGTTAGATGATGCAACAATAGTTTGTTTCTTATTTTGCCAAGAAATGAGAGAGTCATCAAGAAGAAAGTAGCACTCTCTGGTAGATGTATAGTTAATGGGATCACCTGCCCAATCTACATTTGAGTAAGCTCGAAGGATCAGTAATAACTTAAAAGAGAAGTGTAGTCCACAAAACATAGTTCCTTTCAAATTTCAAAGAATTCTAAGAACATCAGCATTGTGAGAGGATCGTGGGGCAGCCATAAACTGACTAACAAAATGAAATTCATTGGAAATGCTTGAGCTAGGGACAATGAGATAAACAAGACCTCCAATTAGTTGTCTACATGTACTAACTTAGAAGAAAAGTGTAGTCCATAGAACATAGTTCCTTTCAAATTTTAAAGGATTTTAAGAACTTCGGCATAGTGAAAGGATCGTGGGCAACCATAAACTAGCTAATAATATGAACTACATAAGAAATGTTTGAGCGAGTGATAATGAGATAAACAAAACCTCTAATTAGCTTTCTATAGCAAGTTGCATTTGGAAGAAGTTTGCTACCATTAGGAGTGAGACAACTATTATACTTGATAGGTGTGTCTTCTACAGAGGGCACTCTATGGACTCAAGCAATCACTAGGAGCTTGATTCTCAAAGTTTAGCTCAACTATCTCCCAGCTTTTAGGAGGCGGTGAATTTATTCATTTGATTTGATCCAACACGTGTTTTCTGGGACATGTATGATAATGAAACGCAAAGGCTGGCACTGTTTTTTGCCCAGAAATAATACTGTTGAACGTGTGTTCCACTACAACCTGGTCCCGTGAAACATTAAAGTAATAGCTGGTCCTGTCAATTTCTTAGAAGGAAAACATAACCAAAGCTCCAAGCTAAATAACTTATTTATTATAGGTCCAGTCCAGTAGACGGCTGTTTTTAACCTCTATTAAAATAATACCCACCTAATTTATAATTATATTAAAATATATAAAAGCTAATATTTTTGCAATGCATTAAATAAAATTAAGAAAAATCATTAGTTTGTATTATAGACTAAACAATGTGTAAGCGTTGTACTTATTTGCAAAAATTGTTCAATATTATACACTTTTATTTAGTATACAACATAAAATTAAGTTGATAGTACAATAATTGAATAACTTATAATTATCTTAAAATAAAGAGATATGCTACGTTTACAACAAAGTTATAACATTTTTACAATAAATCATAAGTGGTTAGTTGTTATTGGTTCAAATTTAAAACTAATATTAAGATTACTTTTTTCCTCCAACAATAACAACTAATAACAACCTGCCACTTAGAATTTGTTGTAAAAATGTTGTAAAAATGTTATAAACATATCGTTTCTCTAAAATAAATGATTTACTTTAATGTTGTCTTTAGGATAATTATTAATTTAGTAAAATATAACAATTATTAATAAACTATTTTAAAAAAAAAATTGATACAATTTTTATAAAAAATAGAAAAAATGATCAAAAACTTATTATTTTTTCCTTCTTTATAAAAACTTTTAAAAAATGATCCCCTAAAAAAATGCCTGAACATCTGTTAACCTTTTTCGAAACAAAAAAGAGGAAAGGTAGTAATACGTTGACGTGGAGGGAACAAGTCTCATCAAACGATTAAAATGTGCAATGCAACCATTAAAGAAGTTCCCACTTTCCGCAATGCTTCTCTTCCACTCTTTATTATTATTATTCATTTTTAAAATCCTTTCCCCTCTCCCTCCGTGGGCCTAAAAAAGGAAGGAAACCATTCCTTACGTTATTGACATATATGTATTGTATTACACAACAACCACCATGAAAATTGAAAATGAAAGAGTTTCTATGGTGTGGGGGCCATAGATTTTCACACACTCTCTCGGATAGGCTAAACTAAAGCAAAGCAAAGCAAAGCAAAGCTCTCCCTTTCTCTGTCAAATGAAAGCTGATATTGATAGGCTTTTTAAAACCAAAAAAGAAAGAAAAAAAAGAAAGAAAAATAGTGAAATTTGAGAAGACCACATCAAACACAGAGTGCTGGCCACTAAAACACGTTGTGCCACTAACGACTGGACACCTTTTTATGAGATTCTCCAAACACAACCCAACTTAATGGCCGTCCTAAGATTCTATGGCCCCAATGTTAGATAATGACTTTGTGTCATTGTTTAATTATTAATCCAAAGTACTTTAAATTTTAAACCCCTTTCTTAGCTCTTTAATATCCTTGGGATGATATCATCTTTCGCTACACCAAATACCAAACCACCCCATTTGAATTTTGGACTTATGTCTATACTAATCTTCAAATTTTATAGGCTTTTTTTAATTATATAATTAACCACCATTCATCTAAATTAAGAAAATGAAGGATGTTTTTTTTTTTTTTTTTTTCTAAGTAATATAAGAGGTGCTTCATTCTTAATTGTAGCTTAAGCGTAGGGACAAGTGTGCAGGCCATGTATATAGTCAAAGTTGGACCAACCCCNATATATATATTACTTAAGCTTTATATGTTTTGATCTTAAGAATTTATACAAGATAGGGAGTAAATTGAGCAATATTTATGACAATATATTTCATAAGCTTTCGCAAATTATTTAGTTGATAAGTTGTGATTGGTGGGAAGATGGATTTACAACTGCTAACAAATTTTCATCCACCAATCACAATTTACCACTTCATTAAATTTAAAAAAAAAATTGTAAAAAAATTGTGAATATAAATTTACTTAAATAATCACTTCAAAAGAAGAATCTCATTTTTAAAATAGGTTAAGAAAAAGTATCGTTATTAGTTGAACAATGACATATCGTCTTAACATCTTTTCATAATGCATGTCATTGTTTTGTAACCTCAAGTGCTTGATAAATCAAGAATGTTATGACTGAACATCTAAATCTATTGTTTAACTAGCATATTATATAATATTTTTATTAGATACGTAGTTTTCAAAAACTTTTGTAAAGTAATTGAATATATATATATATATATTTTTTTTTTTTACCTTTATTATTAGGTTAATAATATTGAAGAAAAAAAATAAAATTCAAACCACCGACATCATAAAATTCCCTTATTTTTAAATTACCACTTGAAACTCGATTGAATGTGTGACCTAAATTGCCTTAAGATCAATTGATCTATTGCACACAACACAACTCAGATTTAAATCTCTCCCACCTACACCAACTACCACCATCCTCCACCACCACCAAATACACACCACCAATACTCTCTGACCTTGCCTAGTCAATGTGCTTTTCTTCCATTGCAAGCATCAAGTACCATTCCAGTATTCCATTGTACACCATTCATTTGCAACGAATTATTACATATAAGAATTGAAAAGAGAATTCAAATTGCCACATAAAAAAAGAGAGGAGATTTCAAACATCTTTAGCCACGTTCTATTTGAGCTGTGAAATCAGAAAAGCAATGAAAGTGTCCATAAGCATTTTAGCAGCAAAGGGTACAAATATGGCAAAAGTGAAATCATTGGTGAGGGAAGAAATTGGAAAATTATGCACAAACAATGATAATGATCATAAAACGTCAAATTGGTCCCCCATTCCCACGCCCCAGATGCTAATGCGTAGCAGGACTGGCTTGCTATGTGACTCCACGATCGTGACACTGATGATGGAGTGGTTAAGCTAACATCGATCCTAATTATTTTGGCAGCTGATAACGAAGAGTAGGCATGACCACAGTCCATAGAACTGAAGTAAGGTGATGAGAGTGGGCAGGATCGGGCCAAACCTTTGTCTCCTCGATTACATAGGACCCGTACACAAATGGATGCACTTGAACTCAAAAAAAAAAAAAAAAAAAAAAAGAAAAGCTAATAAGTTCTAATTATTTTATATTGTTAAAGTTTGAAAGATTGTGTAATAAACTAATAAAGTACAAGAGTCTGCCTTATACAAATAGACAATATGTGATGTACAAGTAACCTATAACTATGGGTCTAAGTTCATTGGCTTATACTCTAATAGTATTCTAACAGTCCCCCTCAAACTCATGTTGGGTGATGTGGTGTCAACTTGAGTTTAGAAGTCAAAGCACGAAAAAATCCTAGTGGAGGAGGCTTAGAAAATATGTTCGCAAGCTGATCTTTATATAATGTTACTATTAATCAACCCCACGCCGACAATCCTAATTGAATTTCTAGTTCTTGCACATCTTTAATTACACATGATCAAGTAACATCTCCCTCAATTACACGGGAAGTTCTTGATTTACATACCTAGGTAACTATGAGTCTAGTGGAATAAAGTGTAGTTAATTTGGACTTTTAAGAAACTATTTTTCCCCATAAAAGACAAAATACAAGAAAAAAACCAAACCCTTTTTTTAATCACATGTAAAATGAGCTTATTTGACATAAGTATCATTTTTTTATCAATACGAAAATTATAAAAACTAAAATGAGTTCATCTAAAGACAAACACACAAGAAATGAGAAATAGTGTAAAATGTACCAACAAAAGAGAGTAACGAAAATCAATTTACTTCATTTATATTCAAATCAAGCAAATCCCTCATATCACTCTTTCCTCCTTCTTCTTTTTTTTTTTTTTTCCAAACAAATCATCCACAAACTACAACCCATGCACTCACCCAAAAATAAAAATAAAAATAAAAATAAAAAACCAAAAAAAGAAAATAAAAAGTTATTACACGTGTGGACCAACCCCAAACCCAAAGCGTGTAAAGAAGGTACGCACCGCCATAGTTGTCAAGGCCTCCATGCACTGGCCCACACCACCGGCTGATCCTTCCACGCCAAGAATATTCCGGCATCGGAGCACTGTGTCATTGACCAACCTTCCTTGTACCTCCTCAACAAAGCTCTCACATCATCACAAACTTCATCACTGAACGAAATTGGACTGAACCCACTTACATGCAATCTCCGAGCCCATCTAGCCGCTGACTCGCGCCTCTCGATCGACTCTGACGGAGCACAAGCCACTAAGTCCACGATGGCTCGACCAGCAGCTCGCTCGAGCATCAAGCGCTCGTTGCTGGTTTTTGAAAAGCTCTCCTCCAGAGCCTCCAAATAAACCCTAAACCATCTCAAACACTCCTGAAACCCTTTCACAAACTCGACCCCATCAACCCCAACATCAAGATCAGCTTCTTCTTCCACCACTGTGATTATCCTTGGCTGCAATCTTCGAAAGTTTGATATTAGATAATCACGGCGGTTGTCAACGGTTGTGGTGGAGTGTAACGTGTTGACACAGTTGATTGCTAAAGCTTCATCGTCTTTGATGTCTAGTTCAGAAGCTAAGTTAAACTCGGAAAGATCACCAACATGGTGAATGACATTGAATTTGAAAGGCACACCCATAAGTCTAGCGAACTTTTCCATTCTGTTACCAATCTCTTTCATTACTTTTTGTACAGCGGCTACACCACCTGATTTGGTGGCTACCACTGTGGTGAGACGGAGGTGTGGGGTTTCATCAGTGCGTGTAGCTAAGGCTTCAAGCAAAGTAGGCCATTGGGTACAATATGTGTTGCTAAAATCAACTATGTGTAACTTAGGCTCACCTTCTAGAGCTTCCAAGATTGCACCATTACAAGCTACATGTCCGAAAGTGGTCCAAGGGCTGACTTCTTGGAACTTCAAAACCGTTTTTCTAGTTGACTCGAAGGAACAGGTTTTGTCAGAAGCGGAAGCTAGAGTTCGATAACAACGCTCACCAGAGTCAGTCATGCGACTAAACAAGGCTTGGAGGAAATAAGAAGCGAGCTTTTGATCGGTGTCACCATAAGGAGAGCTGAGCTCGTTGAGCATCCACATGAGCTGTTGGACACGATTGCTGTTCTTGTCAGCAATGGCTTGAGCGGTTTCGAGGAGAGCTTCGGGTGCCCAGTTTGATGAGAATTCGAAGTTGAAATCAAAGTCAGTTGGGGTACTAATGTTTGTGTTTGTGGTGGTGGTGGGAGTGAGAGTAGGGGTGGTAGTGGTTGAAGGATTGGGTTGTTGTTGTTGATGATAAGGATAGTAGTGTCTAGAAGAAGACGAGGAAAAGTCTTCTTCATCCATGAAAAAGTTGAAGCATTCTTCGTCTTCTTGTGGGTAGTGATGGTTTTGTCTGGAGGATCTAGAGCTGCTTGATGTTCTACTTGAGTTGAATGATTGATCAGATTGAAGACTGACTAGCCTAAACAAGGTATCCATTTAAACCCACAGAGACCCACATCAATAAACTGTGAGTTCAGTTTTTGTGTTTGGGTGGAAGAGAAATGAGATGATGGGTGTTTGATGTTTTTTAAACAGTAGTAGTGGAGTGGAACTGGAATACAGAAATATATATCTATATATATATATATATGAATGATTAAAAGAAGGATCTTTAAGTTGGAGTTTAGCTGAGATTTAATTTCAAAAACATATTTAGGGGGGAATCTAAGTGGGTTAATACTTTGCTTTCTTTTGGTGTAACCGATGAGAGAATAATGAGAGTGGGGTTGGGGTTTGGGTTTGGTCTCTTTTTCTAGCTTAGGTTATTCTTTATGTGGTATATTTTTTAGACAAATTCATAGGAGGATTGACTGAAATAGGTCTTCCTGTTAAAACTTGGATGGTCGGCGTGGACTGGCTGGTGTTATAGAATTAGAATTGTCTGACAAAAGATGGAAAAAAAAAAAGTTGGAGAAAAAGTTAACAAAGTCGAGATCACCAAATGGGTTAGTGGAGTTTAGCTTTTCATTCTTTGAGAAAGAGAGAGAGAGAGAGTGTTACAAAGCTTTTTAGTGGGAGCAGGCGTGCCAACTGGGTTTTTGGGAGAGAGAGAGAGAGAGAGACATGAATAAAGCTGCCGGCGTGCATCATCATCACAAACGCACCATCACTCCTAGCCACAACCCACTTACATTCGTTGCCTCCTAATCCTTCTCCAAACTCTGCCAAAATTCCCACCCTTCCCTTTAACTTTTACTATTCTATTCTATTATATGATCCCATATACATGAAAATGTCATAGAATAATGCTGTATCCAAATACCAATATGTGCTCTTCCCCAAAATCAAGGGCATGCCTTTTGTTTTGTTTTTTTTTTTTTTTGACCTTTTTTTTTATCTACTTCCATATGATATGTAGTTTACTGTAATCTCATTTCCACACCACCAAGGTTAGGCCTTCTCTCTACTACATATATAGCTTGACTATAATCTATAGCTCTCCTCCATGTCACAATCCCAAAACCTTTGTATCCACTCGACCAACTTTTTTTATGTTATCTTCCTAGCTACCAAGTTGGCTCACAATGATTGTGCTCCAAGCCCAATTACTTGATGAATTTCCAATTTCTCAATTTCATTGTAGTCAGTCCTGAGTTTGGACCAACTATAATATAAATGTCGTCAGCTTAGAATGAGCTTATTCTCAATATTTTGTTTTTTTGGACCAATGTTCTAAATTATTAAATGGTTTGGTCGGATGGGTGCTGGTATGTACACATGCTAAAATGTGTAAAATTGTGTGAAAGCCCTGGATTATTTGTTTTGTCATGTTTGATAACCAACAAACTTTGTTTGATTGGAAATTTTTGGATTTGTTGTTGTTCTTGGTGTTTTGTTCATCAATCATTAAGAAAATTCCATCTTAGTGCTCTCTGTCCCCTGTAGAGAAGTTGCTTCAAGGTAGTTTTCTCGGAAGCCATCATTTCATTGCAGACAGAACAGAAGCACAGAGTGTATTATCATCCAATCCAAGTACATCCAACAGTCATGGATTGCCCTGAGAAAAAGAGCAGTTTGGTGACTTTGGTCACTCCTCCATTCCCAAGAATTATCTGAAAGAAATATTCTTTCCCACTTGCAAAACTATATATATCTTTTTGGTTTAAAAAAAAAAAAAGATATATAGTTTTGCAAGTGGGAAAATCATAAATAAATCATATGAAGTAATTGAAAATCATAAATAAATAACAGCCTTTCTGTGATGTGAATTGTTTAACTGAAAGAAACAAAGACAAATACATTAAAAGTCTAAATTAAGGGATGTTTTATGGATTTCAGAGGCCCACATTCTCCCTTACATTTCGTTTTCAGGATTATTTTAACAAGAATATAGATGAAATGTCACTGTCTTTAACCATAATAGATTTTTTTTTTTTTTTTTTTGGAATGGGATGGTGATGGCAACTTAATCAAGTTCCTAGACCGAGTACAATTGTGCTTAGTTAAATCCTATTTGAAGAAGAATATTAAGAATTGAGAATTATTTATTGGCGACTAGCTGAGCCAGGCAGAGAATACTTATCATTTCGGTTTGTTGATATCTGCTACGCATGGAAACAAAGCACACCTTGACACAGGGTACAATGGCCCCTACTGTGGTTTGCCATATCAGAAAGAAAAATGAAATTTGACTTGCACAAACTTGCTTCAGTGGAACTCGTCCACGCGTTTGCCGTTTACACCATTAGATCACTAATTAAAAACAACAGTGGCCCTGTATGCCTTCTCTTCCCAGGACCTTTTACTGGAGAGCTAACTTTTTGGTTAGTATTATATTTCTTTGTTAAATGTTGGGATAGGCTCTAGAAGTAGTTATTAACCAAATGCTTGTAAAAGTTGTCATCGATGGAACATATTTGAGTTCCTAAATTTATAAATTTTGGGAGACCAGCTCATTCAAAGGTCTAACTTTGCTAAAATATTACTATTTTTGTCCCTAAGCTTCACAAAATATTTAGTTTTGTCCTTAAATTTTAAAAAGTTTATTTGTTGTCTCTACACTTTTGCAACTATTCTACTTTGTGGTCTTTGATCCATGCATGCTCATTAATTTTTATCTTACATGGCCTAACAGAAAGTTGATGTAGTGTATATATATCATTAAGTTCAGACATGGATCGATTTAACATTTCTAAAATAGGATTGAAGATGTGGCATTCGATGTTGGTCACATGTGAGGATAAACCTTTGAGAATGACAAAATAAACCAACCACCACCCCCCCCCTCCCCCCCCCAACATTTCACAATTGAACAATAGAAACCTCACACTTAGCAAAAGAAACCTCACACTTAGCATTAACATCTCAATACATCCTCATATCGGCACCTCTCAAGTGGTCTTCTATTTGAACAGGATTCCCTATATTGTTCAGTCGTGAAATTTGGAGATTTCAATGGGTGAGTGTTACTTTTATCATTCTCTAAAGTTTATTTATACATCTAATCAAGCATTAGATGCCACGTGTTTAGTCTTATTTAAAATCAAATAAAATAAATCCAAGTTAGATCACTTAATCCTTAAAAAAAATTTAAAAAAAATACCATATCAACTTTCCAATAGACTAGGTAGGATAATAACTAACTGACATATGAAATGACACAAAGTAGATCAATTACAAAAGTTTTGGGGCAAAAACTGAAGTCCCTGTAAAATTTAAGGTCAAAGCCGATATTTTAACCCAAAAAAAAAAATCTTCAAAACCTCCAAAATGCCACCATAAAACCTTCAAAACAACTAAAATACCCTCAAAACGACTAAAAGATCTTTAAAATCTCAAAAAAGAAATAAATGTCATAAAATCTCCAAAATAACCGAAAACATTCAAAATGACCGAAATATTCTTAAAACATTTTAAACGACCAAAAATTATCCAAACATAAACATTCAAAATGACAAGCATATCCCCAATTTTCTAAAATGATAAAAATATCCCAAAACCTTCAAAATAATTGAAATACCATCAAAAGATTCAAAACCTCTAAATTGAAAAAAATACTCATAAAATCTTCAAAATGACCTAACTTACTTCAAAACTACTAACATTAATTACTTAATAACCCCATAAAGCCACAAAAATACTACTCACCAAAAAACAATAATCAAATTGACGATAATTCCTCCTAAAACCTTCAAAATAAAATGACCATGATATGCCTTAAAATTTTGAGGAATTGCCCCAAACTTTTAAAAATTACACAAAGCAACTTCTCAAAATAAAGTAAAAGGGAAGTTAGGTCCTAGCTATAATAAAAACAAATGGGTTGTGTGGGTAATTAGTTTTAGTGTTTAACTAATAGCTTTTATTTTTGATAAGTTTAGTGAATATTGGTTTTGTATTCTTATTTGATTGTGATTAATTATATATATGTGTGTAATTTTTTTTTTAAAACTATATTTATTGTTATTATTTTTTAGGTTGGTTGGTTGTTATGTAATAATATTTTAAAGTAGCAATTTTTGAGTTTTTATTTAGTATCTATATAAAATTTTGATATTTTGTATGAGCTAAATACCAAAAAAATGTTTTTCAGAGGATTCAAAAAATAAAAACCAACATTTAAAAAGAAACAATTTCCCATAAATTGCTTTAAATTGAAAACATATTTCGACACAACATTTAACATTGAAACAAATAGAGTCTTAGTATTGCATTTGCTCTTTTGAATTTAATTTTTCTATAAAATTGTATGAATAGGATATATGGTTTTCATTTTTTTTTTTTTTTAAATTTTACTTCTATGTGACTAACAAACACAAGTAAGGGCCATTTTTTTGAACCAAACTAGAATGGGTAGCACCCATTCTCAAACCATAACTTCCTACATTTTTTTTTTTTTTTTTTGGGTTGAGAATTTCTGCATAAACTTTTTTTTTTAAATTAAAAGAATTACATAAACTTGATTATGAAGAGTTGGTATTTGTCTATATGGAATAGAAAGAATTCTTGGTCCATTCAAAATCAAGTGGCGATTCTTCCTTTTTGCCCTCATCCATAGGATTTATGTCTGTTGGGAGATAAACACCTTGGGGAGCTTCCTTGAGTAATTAATATAACATATAGAAACACAATTTAACCCAAAAGGCCTAAGCCCAATGGGTATGTGCTCAATTATGTTATATTAACCACTTATTCTTCTTATCTTTATTCAATGTGGGACTTCACTCACACGTGTAACCAACAATCTCCCCCTCACGTGTAACCCAACAATCTCCCCCTCACGTGTGAGTCTCTGCCACTCTGTGGGCTTCAAGACTTCTCTGTGGGTCATGAATAAGTCCTACTCGCTCCCCCTTGCTTAATGGACTTTTCACTTTATCAGCGCGTCATCCATGGGTCTCTCGTACGTCATCCATGGGAACCGCGTGTCAACCCTGCACGCACATCCATGGGAACCCCGCACGTTCAAGTCCATGGGAACCTCGCACCATACCATTATTTAGCACCACGTGAGTCTCTGCCTCTCTGTGAGCTTTGAACAAGTCCTACTCACTCCCCCTTGACTAATGGGCTTTTCACTTCATCAATGCGTCATCCATGAGTCTCTCGTACGCCATCCATGGGAACCACGTGTCAACCCTACACGCACATCCATGGGAACTCCGCACGTCCATGTCCATGGGAACCTCGCACGTCATCATTGTTTAGCACCATTTGCAATATACCTTTGTTGGGCTTTTCTTTTCTCCAGGATTTTTGTGTGTGGGCCATTAAGGCTTTTTCTGTCCCCGCTGGGTAGGGACCATGAACACCTCATCACCTTTGCCGCACACCAACCTGGCTCTGATACCACTTGTTGGGAAGATAAACAACTTTGGGGAGCTTCCTTAAGTAATTAATATAACATATAGAGACACACTTAAACCCAAAAGGCCTAAGCCCAATGGATATGTGCTCAATTATGTTATATTAACCACTTATTCTTCTTATCTTTATTCAATGTGGGACTTCACTCACACGTGAAACCCAACAATCTCCCAAGTAAAGGTTAGGATTCAATCCTTTGAATACAGTAAAGATGTTAAGCACAAAGTATGATGTAGAGAAGTTTTGTGGTAAGGGAAATTTTTCTCTTTGGCAAAGGCGGATGAAGGATCTCCTAATTCAACAAGGAGTTCATAAGGCCTTGCTTGGGAAGGAGAAGAAACCGGAAACGATGAAGGATGTAGAATGGGTAGAGATGGATGAGAAAGCAGCTAGCGCTATTCGTCTAAACCTAGGTGATGAGGTCATTCACAACATCCTAGAAGCAAAGACCGCAAAGGAGGTTTGGGAAAAACTAGAAGGTCTTTATATGAGAAAGAATTTGACGAACAAGTTGTACGTGAAGAAGCAACTTTATAGTTTGCATATGAAGGAGGGTTTTGATCTGTTGGAGCATCTCAACACATTTAATATGTTGAACACCCAACTGTCAAGTTTTGGGGTGAATTATGAGGATGAAGATAAAGCATTACTCTTATTAGCGTCGCTTCCTACTTCTTTTGATCATCTAGTGACTACGTTGATGTACGGCAAAGAGAGAAGCGGGTTCACAAAGCACCACCTCAACAGTTATATTAACCACTTATTATGTTATAGAGAGAAGCGGGTATGTGCTCAATTATGTTATATTAACCACTTATTCTTCTTATCTTTATTCAATGTGGGACTTCACTCACACGTGTAACCCAACAATGTCCGACTTCCGGGTCCATCTAGAGTATAGTTTCACGTACTTTTCCCAATTACTGTGTATCTTGACACTCAAAACAAGGTCGTATGGTTCCAGTTTAATTAGATAATATTTATCTAGTTTTGATCCTATTTAAGTTGAATCCTTAGAGGAGTGCGGTTTGAAACTTTGAATACAGTCCCACACTTTTTATATGAAATGACTGTTCTTTAAAGCTCATACACAGCTTTGCAACAATGACCTTTACAGCTTTACTATAGCACCAGACAAAGACCCTTAGTAGAAGATAATATTATAACTCTGATTAAAAAAACTAAAGCAGATTAAGAGTTAAGAACTAATTTTGACCACATAACCATGCTTTCCGCGTGGCTTCTTGATATCTTCTTCTTCCTAGTGAAGTTAGTCAAGTAATCCATACCCTCTACGCATTTTTGACCAACTCCAATGGTGGCATATTTGAGAAATGGCACAAAATAATTCGAGTAGACTTTGTCCATGCATTGCTATCAACCAGTAACGTGGGTTTTCTCCAAAGAAATGCGTAAAAAGTAGGTCATTGGTTACGTAACTGTAGTCGCTTTCTCTTTATCTTGCAAATTTTTATTTGCGTTGATGAGGTTTGTTCTGGTCCCACTTGTGGGGTTAAGAGCAAAGACTAATAGAGATTTGAGAGTAGTTAAGCCAAATTGCTCTATAATTGCAATGGTGTGACGACTGAACAAATTTGCTACCGCAATAAAGATCAAAAGTTTGTCGAAACCTGAAATTTGTCTGTTGACAAATGGAGACAAGTCAATTTTAAAATGGTCTGTCATTTCTTATCAATGTCAAGCTTTTGGGATCATTTCTTATCAATATGTTTAGCTTGTTATATTCACCAATTAAGGTTGCCATTTATTAGATTTCGTGTTGGTTTGCACGTGGAAGCAATATATCTAGGAAGAGTGAGTGAATTCTAGTAAAATTTTATGGAGAAAAAAAAATACAATGAGTTTAGATATATAATAAATTTTATAACTTTTTTTCATGATTATGGATGTCACATATAATGGATGGTATACAATAAAAATAATGTTAGTAATGTGTTAAGTAATATTGCATTAATTATACAATTCGCCATTTCAAATATTATGAAAATAGTTGTATGTAATCTTGTTGAGAAAAAAAAAGAGTGATGTGATCATGTGATATCAAAGGTTTTAAATTAAGTTTACCTTTCCTTCCATAAAAGCATTGTACAGCATGAGGTAGACATTACCATATCACTCCCTTCTTCCCTCACCAAAGAGGCAATGACAATCCTAGAGGCTAGAGCCATTTCTGGGTGCGGCCAAAATAATACATATATCCAAACTCTATTAGCGGTGTAAATATAGAATCTTGTAAATTGCTCCTTAAGTATGTGTATGGGTCAAAAACCGAAGACCTTATAATTTCTTGTTTATTTCGCTTTACTCAATCAAAATGTTTGAGGAATGTTCGTTCTAAGATGAGAATATAAGTCTAAGCTCTACTCAATATTACAAAGGGTTTCTCTCTTTTTTTCTTTTCTTCTGGATCAAATCCTTGTATATAGGGTGTTACTCAACCATTAATGCGGCATGCTTGGTTGGTGCAAAGCATTTAATATGGAGGGAACAGTGGCTTTGTCAGGAAGCTTCTTCCAACTTTTGTTCAAATTGGTTACTGCTACTTTCCTCGGCCAACATCCTTGGTATGATTCAACAGTTCTTCGTCGTCCTCGGTTCACTCTTTCCGATTCCTTCCTCGAACTAATTCCTTCTTCGGACTATTTAAGCCTAGGTACTCTATATGAATATTTAATTAGGCCTTCCTAGACCCTAGCCTAGGCTCAATCTCCTTTAACTCACCTTGGCCCATTCAGTATGTATGAAGTTAGGAACTCTCTCAAGCTAAAGTTGAAATTATTTTAGTTACACATGAATGAAGAAGATACAAAAACTTGAGAGAAGATGAGAGGGGAGGGTATAAACATAAAGTTATGGCATGTCAAAAATCAGAATTCAAAATAGGGTTGTGTTAACGGGCACCTTGCAATGCCCGTTAACAGCAACTTTTTGACTTTTTTTAATAATTGTTGTCTTTTTTATAGCTTTATATCATTTTTTTAAGCTTCATAAGTATTTTTGTCTTTTTCTTTCATTTATTTTATTTTTTATTACCTAAGAGCCACGTTAGCGAAACCTTAACAAGCACCTTATTGTGCTTGTTAACGTTTCCCTTTAAGATATAGATTCAAACTTTTACAGGCTTTGACACATTCAAGGTGGAAATAGAGCTTACAAAGTTCGAAATTTGGCACAGCCTTCTTAACAAAAGCAAAAAGTAGGTCAATCACTCAACCCAGATGTTGCCAATATCGTATCACTCATTTAGGTATCTTATGCTGGAATTCAAAGAGATTGTAAGTTTTGTACATGGGGAGATGAAAGGAGAAAAGGGTAGAGGATAAAGTGGACGGAATATATTAGTCCCTTCATCCCCAACATATTGGGAGAAAGAACCTAGAGGCAAACCTCACACCTTAGATTCTTAAGAATATCAACTGACCATAATGGCGCTCATTAGTCACCCAAATCAAGAAGCTATAATCTTCTGAAGGATGTAGCCATTGGGGTTTAAAGTTCCTTATTAGTTGGGATTTCAAGCATCTTAAGATGGGGTTCATGTATCAAGATAGACAAATATGGTTGCAGGGTATTAAGCCTACGGGTTCCTTGATTCAGGCTGCAAATGAATTTCTTAAACAGCCAATCACGAAAGGGCTGTTATTGCAGATTGTGTCTACTGATGTGGCTGACATATCCAAGGCTTCAGAGGTTCCCACAGAAGTGTTATCCTTGCTTGCAGAATATGCTACTGTTTTTGATGAACCGAAGGGCTTACCTCCTTGTAGAGGACATGAGCATCAAATTCTCCTCAAGCCAGGTACTCAACCAACTTGTCAAAGGCCCTACAGGTATCCATATTATCAAAAAACTGAAATTGAAACCATTGTTAAGGACTTGCTTGAGTCTGGTTCAATCCGAAATAGCCAAAGTCCTTTTGCTTCACCAGTGTTGTTAGTAAGGAAGGCAGATGGTAGTTGGAGGATGTGTGTGGACTATAGAGCTCTTAACAATGATACTGTCAATCACTTTAATACTTAGTTCTGATATTATTTCTACTTAGTTCTGATAGTAAATAAATTGGAATGTCAACTTGCACTCGTGATTAGAATTCTGAATATATAAATTTAAAACAATAAGATGCCGGATGCCAATAATGAGTTTATGATGCTTCAACATCAGATCGTAAACATCAACAGTTAAAGGCAGCTATCTACTAGTGACTCACAGGAGAGAGAGAGAGAGAGAGATCACTTTTTTGACAAAATCTGCATTTTAATCTAAAGAGAACTAAAAAAAAAAAAAAAAATTCTGATTGCATGCATTTCATTGTTACATACAGCCTAAAATATCAAGTGCAGTGTTGTCCCCTTTCTGTCTGTCTTCACTTTTGTGACCTCAAAAAGAACTGTCATAAAGCTGGCCTACACCAATGACCAAACCTCCTGAGCCTTCTTTTTTTTCTTTTTTACATATGGTCCAAGATTGGGAATTATTACCAAGCAGAAAAATCTTTGAATTCTGCTGTTGAGGCTTCCACCTTCCTTTTCTTTGCTACAGCAATTGCTGTTACACTAGTGTCGACAGCGACAGATTCAGCTTGAGCATTTCTTGATTTTAAGTACTTTCCAACACCACCACCGCCAGCTCCAGAATTCGTTGTTCCTGTACCTGGATTGCTATACCACGACCCAATTTTTTCCTGGACCAAAAAAACAAAGATTATTAGAACATAAAATAAAAGATCAAAAATTCAAGTGCTCTGAAAGTATAAGGGACCAGAAAATAACATTTTCTTCATCCTCAACATTCTTCTCATCTTTAGCCTTCTCTTCCTCTTCTTCTTCATCGGGTTCTGAGTAAGGATTTACGAATACTGTTACACCAGTAATCTTAATCTCCTCCTGCACAAGAGAGTAGTTGCAAATTCTCATGAACTAGATAGGTAAGGAAGCATCAGGATCAGAGCAAATGGATTCACTAAACCAAAATGAGTTTTATATTTAATTTAGAAGATTGAAAATCATCAAATAATAATGTTTTGGTCTAGCTTATGGTAAGCTGAAACTAGTTTTGGACCTGAACTTTCCTGATCTTATATGTTTGTAGAAATTATTGGTACAACCATAGCATGACATCATTGCTTTCTATACACAGCTTCTATAGCACAAACTCCATAGAGAAATTAGCATGGTACTCGTCATAACAAAACTATGAAGAGAGTATACCAACTCGCTTTCTATACACAATGGTACTTAATTCACACCACATTAAGCATAAAAAGGAGTTAAAAATGCAATAAATCATTAGAATACTTAATAAGTAATAACTCACCAGAGGTCGGTCATCATCATCAACTGGAACCTTTTCCATTGTTGCCAGAGTAGTCAACCCACCAACAACTCCACCAAAAACCGTATGTTTAAAGTTTAAATGATTTGCAGACTTGTAAAGGATGAAAAACTGGGAACCATTTGTGTGGGGGCCACTGTTTGCCATACTAACAACACCCCTTCCAGCGTGAAGCAACTTGGAGTTCACTTCATCTTTAAAAGGCTTTCCCCATATAGATTCACCTCCTTTTCCCGTACCAGTAGGATCACCACCTTGAATCATAAAATTCCTACATAAATTAAATAATATACCTCTTCAAATCAGTGATACCATTAAACTAAGCAGGATTTTATTATAAGTCTAAGCAGGAAATCGAATACAATGAATAAATATTAAGGAAAGTTGTGACCATACCGAATGTTTCTATGAAAAGCTACTCCATTATAATAGCCACGTTCACAGAGAGTGATGAAGTTCTCACATGCCCTGGGAGTAATATCACAGTGCAACTCAATATTCAAATCACCATGTGTTGTATGCAGCTGAACATATCCTTTCTTCTTTGGATTTTTCTCAACTTTGACATATTCATATTCATTTTTGGTGATGGGATCAAAAGAGGTAGAAGTGAAGGATCGTGAAGCAGCACCTGTAGTAAAATGGCTCTTCACCTGAAATAAAAACTAGTGTTAGAACTGACAAGAGCATTTGACAAATTAAATTCCTAGGCAAATACAAATATCAGTCTGACCAAATAAATAATACACTATGGAGTGGGAAGGCCAACTAATATACTGCAAAAAAAATTAATTTCTTAGAATTCTTCTCTAACATATAATTTCAAATTAATCATATGGATGGAGATCCAAAATTTACTGCTTTGAATAAATGAGGTTTTAATGTAGGAAAACTAACCATCTTTGCATTCACAGGTGCCCTCTCACCAGCCATGTGCATAGCTATCCGAGCAGCAGTTTTATCACTTGATGCAGATTTTGCAGCAGCGGCACTTCTTCCATGTACTGAAGCAGATGCAGCATCTACAATACTGTAAGCCTGAGGCCTAACCTCCCCATTCGAATCTGATTTAGAATCTTCTTTAATGTTTGACCTTGCAGCTAAAATTGCAGCAAGTGCAGCAGCCCTTTCATTTTGTGCCTTGCTGCCACCTCCCCCAAGCAGTGCAGCTTGCTTTCCCTTTTCAGTTCCAAGCTCTGCCAGCATCTGCTTGATATCCCCAGTAACATTTATATTATAAGTTGGATCTGAGCTCATTTTATTTAGTTCTGGGAAAAGGAAATGAAAAGGTCAAAATCCCAAATGACCCCAAAAAAAAAATTTTCCAGAAATCAAATGACCCTACAAGGAGGCTAAACTGACCTTCATCATCAATTTTCAAACTGTTTTTAACATGATCAAAATCCAGGAGAACCTTGCTGTCTAATGCGTTAGGATTCTGTAAAGCATGGAAAAAATAATAAGAACATCCACGAAAAAAATTTGATAGGTAAGAAAAATTATACTAAGAAAAAACTACTCCATCAAAAAAATGAAGTAGGCAACGAAAATATTTACAAGCAGCAAAAAGAAAACAAAAAACTATGTAAAGTATAGGAACATCAACAAAAATATTAAACGAAAACCAGTAACGGGCTTTCAACAAACAAACAGGATGTATAACAAAGCATTTACTACCTGAATTGTTATAAGGTCTCCTTTAGTAAATGGTTCATCAGTAAGGAGCTCCTTCCAGTTCTTGGTCTTGATGTTCAATTCTTTAATTGCCTATATAACAAATACAAACAAATGAAGTGTAAAGAACACGGAAGCATACAAAGTAAAGAAAACTAGGAAAGTCTACAGACACAGTTTTTAGCAGAAAAACAAACCTCATAAGAGAACACATTTCCTGTAGTCTTCACGGCAACTATGTGTGTAAATTCAGTAAAAACCTTATTCAACACAGGGCATTGAAACTCTCCTGCAATAAATGTGAGAAGGTTTTGAATTATTTTAAGAATTGGCTAGGTTAGCACAAAAATAATAACAATAATTAGAATGTTAAAGAGGCCATCACAAAATTTGGTTTTGGTATCGATGATATTACATAGAAAGTGCCATTAGAAAATTGTATTAACTAGATTTGTGCCCAACAAGCAGGGGTCTCATTTAGTACACTGTTATTTCTTGATGAAGCCTCCAGCTGTTTTCTCAGGGGTCTCAACCAGGCAAGCAGTTGCGGAGGGGCCTGATTAACTTCTTCACCAGGTTTCTTTTCTCCAAAGTCCAAATTGCAAAACTGCGCTCTAGTTCTGTGAGACATCTTTTCTAAATCCTCTGGGCCCAATGGTTGATCTCAAGCTAGTAATCAAGCAGGAACAACTGCTTGTAAAAAGCCAGTTGACAACAAAAAAAACTTTTTCAAAAATCAATTTGGTGCAGAGGCCAAAAGTATTGCTAATTTGAATTTTCCATTGATGTAATTTATTATAATTGAGGATTATGTGGGATTACGTTTATGGTTTATTTATTTTGTTTATTGATGTTTCACGGAAGCTTTTCTAAAAAAAAGGCTCTAGTAAATGTAAGGGACATATATGATTGACAAATAAAATTCTATGTTGGAATTTTCCAATAGCTATGTATTGATTCCTAGGTTTTCCTACTTGGTGCTGATTCCAAGCAACATAAGTGTTGATTCCTAGACCTATCTTTTTGTTCTCTCTGTCTATTGCCTCTCCCAATTTCCTTTTGAACTTGCGCTGCATCACAATTGTTTACCAATTATGTATATACTACACCAAAATTTTCACAGAAGAAATAAAGAAAAACCACCAAGATAATATGGAACAAGCTGCTCCATGTTCTTCCCAGTCAAGGTAACTGAAGTAGAGTCAAATATTGCTGACAGAGCACGAAGCCAAGAACACATTCAAATAGAAGGGTAGAACATCCTGGTTCTTTTTCCATAATTTGCCTATGAGATGTAGCAGCTCTTGAAAATACACATAGGGAATCCCATCTTCCACATATATCTACACTTTCTTTTTTGAACAATTCCATAAAAGAACCCTAGAGTTTGACCTTAGTTTCAAGTTAAACCCGAAATTTCAATTACTTCAATCTTTAATCCTATTGTAATAAATTTGTTACAATTTGGCCACTTAGTAAATCTCCTTCAACTAAAAATAACAGTAAGTGTGTAAGCTGTACTTAGAACCCATTTTGGACATCAAAAATCCCACATGTAAAATGTAAGTAATATATTGGCATAAACATGGCTTAATGAAGATGCCATCATTTTATGACTTTTAAAAATAAAATTAAAAAACTAAAACTAAAATTTTACCGGGTGTTAATGTGATGATATTTTAGTGCCCAAATAAGGCTGGTGTAGTTCACTTGAGTTTCCATTCCTTTTAGTTACTAGTGACTTACTATAAGAGACAAATTGACACAATTTAAAAGTTTACAGTTTTAACTGAAGTATTTTAAATTTTTGTATTTAATTTAAAATCGCCCCCCTACAACGGAGGCGGATTACATATAGGCTACTTGTTCTGTATCTACATACTCATCCTGTATCTATTTCATTTAAGATAGGAGCAGATAAGCTGTTAAAACAACAACAACAACAACAAAAAACAACTAATCCTTACTTTTGGGCTGGCTATGGATCCTCAACAGACTAATCTAAATGTATTCTTTTCTTCCACTCCAACCTATCCTCAATAGACTAATCAGATAAGCTGTCGAGCCACAAATTTCCCAATTACACTACAAGCCACTACTTCAGGGAAATATAACATTCATACATGCCAACTAAATTTCTGAATACGAATGCACACACACGAGTAACTAGCGAATTGAAGTTAGAACCTCAATCTAACGAGATTGTACTAAACTTAAAGAAGCCAAACTACATTCTCAAATAAAAAAAAATGCACAAATGGGGTAATAAATATTTTGAACTGAAGCTGATAAAAGTGTTGTAGTAATAGAAAAACACGAACCATCGGAGTTCTTATGGAAAGTTAGTGGAATAAGTTCCTCTTGCTTAAGCGGAGCTCCGGTTACAGGATTCTTCCCAAACTTTCTAATGTAGGGGATTATATGCCTGCACCCAAATTACAATCAAGTAAGTAAAGTAAGTTACTTCAAAGTAAACCCTTAAATGGAGAGCCAAAAAAATTTAAAAAAAAAAAAAATCAAAGTGATAACAAGTACATGATATCGAAGACGCTGCCATCGGCAGTGCACACGGGGTCTTCGAAAGGCGTAAACGTAAGACTGCGAAGCACAAAAGAAAAAGAAAAGAATGTTTAGGATTTGAGAGAGAGAGAGAGAGATTCAAATAATAGTGAATGAGTTTCAGGGAGAGAGAGAAGTGGAGTTGGTACCCGCAGCAATAGAAGGGGAGGCGTTTGAAGGAGGTGCGGGACTCTTTGGATTTGGCGCCGCCCCAATCTTTGGCCCACTCCGTCTTCGTTATGAACATCCGGTCTTTGCTGTGCTGCTTCTTCCCCATCGAAACGATTTGGTAATTAGGGCTTTTTTTTTTCTTTCTACTATTTCTCGGCCGCTATGAGTTTCGTTTCTCGTTTCTACAAGCAGAATCGAATTCAGTGAAGCTTTAAAATGTCTAAAACTGAAACATCACTTTGACGTTAGGAACTGGCTTTTGATCGGAGTTCTGATTTTTCATAAGACCGCCTTCGCCGACTGTGCCCCCGGTTCGGACAATTCGGTCCATATCAAAGCTGCTGAGCTATTTGGGCCTTAAAATCTAAGTTGTTTTGGGCTTTTCCACCCTTCATAATTATCGAAAATGAACAGGCCTAAATTTAATAATTAGGCTGGGAGAGTTCAAAAAATTAATCCAACTGATTTATCCATCAAATTTATGTAAATCTTCGGTGTTTTTTTTTTTTTTTTTTTTTTTAATGAACAATCTTCAGTGTTATTTATCCAACTATTTGATAACAACAACAACAACAAAAAACAACTAATCCTTACTTTTGGGCTGGCTATGGATCCTCAACAGACTAATCTAAATGTATTCTTTTCTTCCACTCCAACCTATCCTCAATAGACTAATCAGATAAGCTGTCGAGCCACAAATTTCCCAATTACACTACAAGCCACTACTTCAGGGAAATATAACATTCATACATGCCAACTAAATTTCTGAATACGAATGCACACACACGAGTAACTAGCGAATTGAAGTTAGAACCTCAATCTAACGAGATTGTACTAAACTTAAAGAAGCCAAACTACATTTTCAAATAAAAAAAATGCACAAATGGGGTAATAAATATTTTGAACTGAAGCTAATAAAAGTGTTGTAGTAATATAAAAACGCGAACCATCGGAGTTCTTATGGAAAGTTAGTGGAATAAGTTCCTCTTGCTTAAGCGGAGCTCCGGTTACAGGATTCTTCCCAAACTTTCTAATGTAGGGGATTATATGCCTGCACCCAAATTACAATCAAGTAAGTAAAGTAAGTTACTTCAATGTAAACCCTTACATGGAGAGCCAAAAAAATTTAAAAAAAAAAAAAATCAAAGTGATAACAAGTACATGATATCGAAGACGCTGCCATCGGCAGTGCACACGGGGTCTTCGAAAGGCGTAAACGTAAGTCTGCGAAGCACAAAAGAAAAAGAAAAGAATGTTTAGGATTTGAGAGAGAGAGAGAGAGAGAGAGAGATTCAAATAATAGTGAATGAGTTTCAGAGAGAGAGAGAGAAGTGGAGTTGGTACCCGCAGCAATAGAAGGGGAGGCGTTTGAAGGAGGTGCGGGACTCTTTGGATTTGGCGCCGCCCCAATCGTTGGCCCACTCCGTCTTCGTTATGAACATCCGGTCTTTGCTGTGCTGCTTCTTCCCCATCGAAACGATTTGGTAATTAGGGTTTTTTTTTTCTTTCTACTATTTCTCGGCCGCTATGAGTTTCGTTTCTCGTTTCTACAAGCAGAATCGAATTCAGTGAAGCTTTAAAATGTCTAAAACTGAAACATCACTTCGACGTTAGGAACTGGCTTTTGATCGGAATTCTGATTTTTCATAAGACCGCCTTCGCCGACTGTGCCCCCCCGGTTCGGACAATTCGGTCCATATCAAAGCTGCTGAGCTATTTGGGCCTTAAAATCTAAGTTGTTTTGGGCTTTTCCACCCTTCATAATTATCCAAAATGAACAGGCCTAAATTTAATAATTAGGCTGGGAGAGTTCAAAAAATTAATCCAACTGATTTATCCATCAAATTTATGTAAATCTTCGGTGTTTTTTTTTTTTTTAATGAACAATCTTCAGTGTTATTTATCCAACTATTTGAGGGAATGTCATTTAATTTTCAGTTTGATAGATTCTAAAAACAAATAATCAATTTAATAAACCCTTTTTTGAGGTGGAAAAAAATCCTATGAAAAAAATCAGGATCAAGAGTATCAAACGAAGTAAAACACTTTTATTATTTCTAAAGACTAATGTTAATTTGATCAAATTCATTAAATTCTATTGGGATATTGAAAGTCTCTTTAATGTAAAGGCAGGCATGGAAATATTGTAGGCAAAAGACATTATTTGTTAAGTCTGCTTTTACAAATAAAATATAATCATAGGAGTTACCCTTTTCTTTTACTTTTTTTTGTAGCAATAAAATATTTCAATCTTTTCTCCCCAAAAAAAAATGTCACTATTCCGACATCCAGAAAATAGTTTCTTAATAAGTTAGGATTGGACCAAAAAGTTATTATGCCAATGCAAATGCTCTAATATAAATGAATGAATAAAATAAAATTACAAATAATTATCCACTATCCATTTGTGAGTTGGGTCACTTTTACTTTCTCAGACAAAGTTTTAAAAAAAAAATCACTTTACCCATGTGATATTATATCATTAGATTCATTACACAAACGTAACCCACCTATAGCTATATGTCCACATTAAAGACCCAAGGATGAGAAATCCAAGTAGCATTGTTATCATGAAAGCAAAAGCTTCAAGTTGGCCGTCTCATTACTTTCCTTTCTTTGACCAAAAACACCACAACACACAAACCCAACTACCCAAGACATTCAAAACAAAGCAGTGAAGCACCATTCTTCAAAATGCCCAATTTAGATATTAAATAAAGTGATTAACCCCTAAACTAACCCTTTTTTTAGAATCAACATTGATTACTTTGTATTTAACTTTCAGAAAAATTAGAAATAACATAACTAAAAATATTTGGAGAAATAGACTCCATCCGAACTAATAAAAGAAAAGAACGCTCAACCCTCAAAACTAAAGCATGAGTTATAACATTACCCTACTTACTAATAAAAAAAGAAAATTGAACGGCAAATATAGTGTTTTTAACTAAATATCTAATGAATGAGAGAGAAGGAACAACATGGCTAAGAGCATTAAAACAATCTCCAAATCCTCTTCAAAAATGGAGTTATTCAAGTTGAGGTCATGGACAAAAATGAAAAATCACAACCCTCCAAACCGTTAACATTTCCAGCAAAACAACATAAGCAGGAGCGTTGGGATTTCTTTGAACATAATAGTCATAACCTCGCCTCTATAACTACACACCGCAGCACCGATCCCAGCATCATCTGTACTTGCGAATAAGGCACCATTAAAATTTGTTTTGAAACAACTCCTAAACTAACTCAAACAAAGGTTTTTTTTTTTTTTTTAATCTCAAACAAAGCTGAATAGCTTCATTTAAAAAAAAAAATAAACAAATGGGGCTGGGCCTATTGCATAGCAAGCCCACATGTTTACCCTCAAGTTGGAACTGGGCAACAAAAGCTATTTTGGCAGCGGAGAGAGAAGCGAAGAGGAGAATGGGAGGTCGGAGCAGTGAGAGTGAGGGCAGCAGCGGAGAGGAAGACGGTGATGCCGACTGGAAAGCCAAAATAAATTCCGTCGCATCCTCCTCCGCTTTCTCTTCTCTTAAGAACGGTTCTTCCACTCTTTCCAATAATCCAACAAATCGTAACCATGCCGAGGATGATAATAACCATGATAATGGGTACCATACACACAAACCCCAACAGCTCAAGCACTATCAAGTCAAGGTCAGTGGCTTTAAATCTTAGAACTGATAAATTTTCACGCTTGTTCTCTCTCTTTTTAGTTTATTGAAGGTTATGTAGTTGATAAATTTTGAGGTAAGGATAAAAAAAAGGAACCCATTATTGTTATAAGCTTGAAAGTTAACTTTGGATGTTGTAGTTCACTACATATGTTAGAATGGGGGAGATTGTGAATTGTCTCATTCCAAGAGAACCGAGAACCAATTGAGTTTTAGTGCTGAGTTATAGAAGCCAATGTATGAATAAAACATTTACAAGCTTGTCACTTACCAGTTACTAGCCAAAACAATATGGTAGCTAGCTCATTCAGTTATCTTAGGATGAGGGATTGGGAGTTCGATTTATACAAGATAAACCAGGCCTATATTTCTAATAGGGGGTGGTGTTATCTGTTTTTCACACATAAATTAGGGGGACTTGTTTTTGTAATAAGGAGGTATATAAATTCAGTGCTAGGGAGTGTTATTTTATTGTGGTAGTTTTATGTAATGGACTTTTTTTTTTTTTTTTTTTTTGGTAATAGTTTTATAGAATGGATGTTACAAATATGTTGGGCGGCCTTATGTTTGATAATTTGGAAGATAAACTAGAAGTCAGTTGCCATAACAAGAATAAATTCTGCACTTTGTTAACGATGACTTAGATGAACCAAGGAGGATGCTTGAATACAAATGGAGAAATTTAATTTGGAAAGACTTTAAAAATGATTTGAATTAGTGGCTGATGTCAAAGTGTGCCATTTATGCGTCTGGTGAAATATTAGGCTGTCTTTCTTAAATGAATTGGAAAGTTTAGATGAAGATGAACACTGTGAACTTGCAGGTTTTCTTGATATACAAATTTGCAGGGGTGTTTTGTAGAGGAGTTTGAGTAATGTTATTTGAGTGTTTTTGATATACGTGTGGGTGAAAAAGGGTGTGGAAATGTGCACAAGTGTGTTTGAAATGTGAAAAATGTTGCTTAAAATTGGTTACCAAACGGGCCCTTCAAAGAGGGTGGTATAGTCTTACAACATTAAAGGGAGGTAAAAATAAATGTGAACTGGTAGCATGTATTCGCCTCTTTGTAGCCCTGCCCTGATCTTTGTCAATATCAAATTTGATTATCCTGTTACGAATCTTGATCAATTGCTATCTTACCAGTTTGTGCATTAACTACTAAATTTATCAACAGGCACAAAAGATTTTAGATGATATCCTAGAAAAGACACTAGTGACAGTGAGAGATCCTGTTGATGTCCCTGAAAATGATCCCGAGACTGATGAAGGTGGCATCCGCTTGTTTAAACATGCTCCCCCTGGAATAGTTTTTGATCATATAGGTAAGTCAATCTCATCAGATAGTGTTTCATCACTGATTGGTCAGTTGCTTTCTTTATGTTGCATGTAAAGGAAGTAACCATCAGTCATCTGACTTGCTTCTGGATATTCCATTTTAAATTGTTATATTTGCAACAATGAAGGCGTGGTTATCTCCCATGATAGATAGTGCATGGTAGATGTTGATTTATTAATTAGCACAGGCCAGCACATTTGGAGTACAAAGCTGTTTTTATACCAACATTTTCTGCCCCATAAGCAGTATGACTCCTTTAACTGAGTTTTGAAATCATCCATTGGTTAGAAAATATCCTGCCAAGTTCTGCATTGTTTCTGAATTTAGTCATGCCATTTAATGATTGGAGATCCTAGATGTTGAACTTGTAACGCATTTCTGCATACCCCATGCCAAAATGTATGTCATGTCTGAAGATTACATGTATGCCCCCAGATGAGCTTCAGCAACCAAGAAAGAGACCAAGAATCCTTCCTGGAAAAGAGATTGATGAGAAATCAAAGAAGGTTTGTTCATTTTTCATTAATCGATAAATTCTCCATTGCTCATTATTGATTGTTCCTCTGCTTTAATAAAATTTATTACTTGTAAAAAAGGTATTTCCTAAATGATATTATGATGCTTTCAGTTTAGAAGACGGATCCAATCAGTTGCTGTTGGTGGTGAATATATAATGGCTGCAGCAAGAGATACATGCCAAAAATCACTGGCTAGACTGGAAGCTAAAGATGCAGCAGCAAAAGCAGCAGCTAATAGAGAAAAGGAAAGAGTTGCAGAACTGAAAAGGATTAGGGGGGAGAGATGGCTTCCTTCAATTGCCAAAAAAATGCAGGTAAAGCTTCAAGGTTGAAATATGTTTCCTCCAGACTTTCTGCTTCTGTGTTGTTATTTTTCTGGGCACCATCCCATCGTTTTTTTTAATAGGTAAGCACCAATCCCATTGTTCTCATTTTTTGATGGACAAGTATTCGTTTTGTAATCTCTTATCCTTTTCTTTTTTTCTTTTTTCTTTTTCTTTTTTTGGGCCAAGCAATTGGAAAATATTTAATTTCAGAAATCATATTCCCATGATGAGTGGAGTTCCAAACTTTAGGGTGGTATTTGGATGAAAATTTTGAGAAACTTTCTAAATTTTCTAAGTGACATTTAAATTGATGACAATTTTATTATATTATTTAGATTATTATGATATTTTAAACAATAAGGAGAATAGTAGTGGCAATGATTTAGTGATGGTGGCACCTTGGTGGAATGATGTAAATCATGTAATGGTGGTGGTGGTGGTGGTGGCAGCGGGGGTAGCAACAGTGGATGATCTTCTTGGTGGTGGTGGTGGGGTGGTGGTGGCAATTGTGGCAGTGGCAAGTCATAGTGATAGCAATGGTGGTGCTATTGATGCTGGTGGTGGTGGTGCTGCTGCTGTTGACAGTGGTTGTGGGACAACGGCACTGACAACAATGGTGATGGTGACAATATGGAAAGTAATTTTGGGTTGTGTAGGATGGTAATATTGTTAGGATTTTTATCATGACACCTTCCTTATGGAAATTGAACTTGAAACATGGATATTTGAATATTCCAATTTCAAAATTTTATGGAATTTTAGAAATGACTCCTTTCTTTAACCCAAATCTGGGAAATCAACATTAAAACTCAAATTACAACTTATTAGCTTAAAAATTTATTTCAAAATCCCTCATCCAAACAAAGCATAAGCTTTACTCTTGGCAGAAAGTAACAAGTACCAATAGACTACAGAGTCGTTGGTATGCTTAAGCTTTACTCTTGGCATATTTTTGATGCACTATTAAGGAAATTCATTGTTCAAAATCCGAACCTTCTTATTTCATGTTAGCTTGCCTGAAAATGTGACCGACTAAACAAAAAGCCATGTTCTACGTCCCACTTTTAATATGCCGACAGGCTACCAGCTATCTTTTTCAAAAGGTAATGTACGACTCCTTATTAAATATGTAAGCACCATTTTTTTTAATATTGAGGTACTACCGTACTAATAGTGTATCGGGGGGGGGGGGGGGGGGGGGCTGGGAAAGAAAAAGGAAGAGGCGCATATTCACAATATTTTTATAATAAATTATAAGTGTTAAATTGTTATTGGTTGTTATGGGTAAATAAAAAAGTAACTTAGGTTGAGAATTCAAATTAGAACTAATAATAACTAAAAAAAAGGATAAAGATTAGTTTCTAACCTGTTTTGGAGAAATCTTCTAACCTGCTACTATGACAATTTTTAAAACCATCAAAGTTTTTTTTTTTTTTTTAAGAAACAACTATCAATTAGTCAATTATTTATTAATAGTGTTTTCAATTGTCACCATAATGAGTTGAAGGTTGGAACTAAACATTTTTCCTTCGGTTAAAAAGGATAGAGATCAAGAAAGGAGACTAGTGGAGTATTTGCAATGTCTGCCTTTTTTTGTTAAATATTTTTAACAAACCAAAGGGGTTCTATAAGACCACGCCTCTCTCATTTCTAATATTATATAATGGAAAGTAAAAGATTCACGAGTACCATTGGGCTATTGGTTAAAAATCTATTTTAAGAAAATTTTGATATTATTTTTATAGAAAATGAAAAAAGTTGTTAAAATATTAATTTTTTTTTTTATAAAATTTTTTTAATTAGATTATTAACCAATACTATACGACATTCGTTAACATAACTTATAAAAAAATAAAACCATTATTTTTTTTTAACGAGAAACCATTACTTTTTTTAATTTTATAATACCGATGTTTTTAATTCATTGCATTTTAACATGTACCAGTTCATCCAATGGGGCTTTACCGCTTTAGTGACAAGTGACAAGACGTTCGGTGATTGCGAAACGACAACAAATGTAGTATTATTTATGTACAGTAGCCTTTAAAGCAACTTTCGTGATATTTTCCACCTGGGTGAGTCAGCTAATGAAACAACTCCTTTCCAAGTACAAATAAATAAATAAATAAAAATTAAAAAAAAGAAAAGAAAAGAAAAGAAAAGAAATCCTTTCCAAGTAAAAAGCTGAATGGATCTTTAAAAAAAAAAAAAAAAACCGAGTGAAACATTTTTAAGGAAAGACAATATTGATAAGGAGTGGGAAGCAACGTGGAAGCAACGGTCTCTTTTATCTTCAACTTGGAAAATCAAAGCTCTAATAACTCACCTATGCCTTTTTCTAAACAAATACTCCATCTAAACCCAAAAAGAGTCCCCACTCTCTCACTCCTCACTCCTTACCCACCTCCCCCACTCTATCTTTAGCCTACGATGCAATCACTGCAGAAAGAGACAGCCTTTGAGTTTTGGATAAGGATAACTTTCTGAGCTAAACATTGTTCTTCAGGTTTGATTTACACAAATCTTTGATTACTGGGTGTTTTTTTTTTCTTCTTCTTTTTTCTTGTGTGTGCGATCTAGTTTTGGAAGGACGATGGCTCATGTGGTAGCAATGGTGGTGCATGGGCTAGGACTTTTTGTTAGGACACTTTGGGGTTTGCAGGAGCGTCGGTTCTCTACAACTTTTGAGGCTGTCAGATCTGCTGCGGTTTCCATGACCATGTCACTCATGGTCTGCTTTTTGTCCATTCATAGACATAGACATCAACAACAGCGGGGAATGGGTCTTGCCTTCCTTTAATTTCTCATTCTTTAATTAAATATGCTTCTCTTTTGTTGTTTATTTTTCTTTCTTTCTTTCTTTTTCAACAATGGCTATATTTGTCTTTCTCTTTCTTTTCTTTTTTGGAATAAAATTGTTATGAAAATATGAATATATGGTATTTATTGCCTTTAACAGTCAGGCTACTTTAACTTCTTTAACAAGTTAAATAGTACTAGTATTTGATTAAAACTGAGCTAATGACCTTACGTTGTAGTGTAATTATTAGGCTTATTAGAGCATCCGTATCAGATGTGCCAAATGCCAAATATTTGACACATTTGGCACACCAAACACTAAAAACACTCATTTATCAGATGTGTTAAATGTTCTAAATTTTTGCAATATGCTACAGTGCCATCACAAATTTGGCACTGTACGGACAAATGTGGCATAATATATATTATTATTTTATTATGTATTCTCTCTCCTCATATCATATCACTCTCTCCGTCTCATCTCTGTCTTCTCTCTCATCTCTGTCTTCTCTCTTCGTCTTCCACAGCACACCGAAGACCAATGGCCACCACTCAACGCCGCCGATCACACCACTCGACGCCGCCGACCAATGGCCACCACTCTTCTCGCCTCGGGTTCTTTTTTTATCCTTTTTTCTTTTTCCGTTCACTTTTTTTGGCTGTGATTTGATGGGTGGGTTCGGATGGGTAGATCGGTGGTGGGTGGGTTCGAGTTGTGGGTAATGGCGGTGGGTGGGTTGAGTTTCATAGGTTGATTGTGGGTTATGGCGGTGGGCGAATCGGCTGGTGGTGGGCGAATCGATTGTGGGTTATGGCGGTTATGGCGGTGGGCGAATTGGCTGGTGGTGGGCGAATCGATTGTGGGTTATGGCGGTGGGCGAATCGACTGGTGGTGGGCGAATCGTCGGTGATGGCGAATCTCTGTTCTGATCTCGGTGGTGGGTATTTTTTTTTTTTTCTGGTGATCTGTTCTGTTCTATTTCTGGGTGTGGTTGTAGTAGTAGTAGTTGTTGTTGCTGTTGTTGCGGTGGTGGTGCCGATCTCTGTTCTGATCTCGTGTGGTTTTTTTTTTTTTTTTTTTTTTTTTTCCTGGTGATCTGTTCTGTTCTGGTATGTTTTCTGGTTGTGGTTGTAGTTGTTGTTGTTGTTGCTGCTGCTACCGCCGCGGTGGTTGATGATGACGATGATTGGGGGGAGGAATTTAGTATATTATTTTAATATGTAGGAAATATTATTTTAATGTATAGAATTGTAGTATAAAACATCTGATAAATGAGATGTTGTAAAATGGCGTGGTAAAATAATAAAGTAGGGTTTTAATGTGGCAAAATGGCATAATTTTTGCCACATCTGATGCGGATGCATTATTGACTTTCACAACCCAGACATTGAGTTGCCAATACTAGATTGCTTTTCTTTAATTTCGGTTGAGTTATAAGTGCTAAAGCCACTCCCAAAACAACCATTCAACTTTTAAAGTGAACCATTTATAATAAACACTTACTAATAAATGACAATGGGATAGGGTGAACTACCCAATGATCCCATTCCCTTCCCATCCATTTGTTTTTTTTTTTATTTTTTTATTTATGTAGGCCAAATTTAATATTTGTTCAAGAAGGAAAAATTCGCTGTAACTAGAAGTCTAGAAGGCATACAGGAGTAATGAATAATGATACATTGGGCATGCCCCATCCTTTAACTGTTAGTCTGTTTCCTCTTCTTCTTCCTCTAGAGGTGGTCTCTAGCGTTACCCTATCAAACAGATTGTAGATGTAACATTTAATTTGTACCAACTACAGCTAAAATTGCATTTACAAATTACAAACTACAAATACATCCGAATATGCACAGATCTTTAAGCAGAGTTCTCACTTTCAGTGATAACTTTATGCACTTGATTTCAACTCATACTTTGCGGAAATTTCGTCAGTCACAGAAATACTGTTCTGCTAGGTGCAATTTTTTTTTTTTTTTTTGGAGAAACAGCTATATACACTTGCATAATCAACACAAATCAATCGTTCAATGCTTACTATGAATGCAAGCATTAATCGCAAGTCTTAAAAAACACTACTATTTTACAACAAAATCCTCTTACCAATTGATACATCATATACACCGGGTCCTTTCCCTGCAGTTCCATCTAATTTATTACTATCTAAATCATGAAAGCCATAGTGCACAAATTGACAAAGTGGGGCTTTCAAAAGAAATAACAACAGACTAATGACATCAATTAATCGATTGATTAATTAATCTCGAATAGGAACCTTATTTGAGATTAGACAAAGGAAATGAGCTGTTTTCTAATCATGGAAATAACAACAGACTAATGACATCAATTAATCGATTGATTAATTAATCTCGAATAGGAACCTTATTTGAGATTAGGCAAAGGAAACGAGCTGTTTCCTAGTCGTGGGAAAGGAGCACTTGTACAGTCTGCATCAAACTATGTTACACATGAAAAGAAGCATCAGCAACCAGGAATTGATGCTTCCTTCATATTAAGCCTGCAGGTAGCCTTTCTCCTCCAAGTAAGATATAACTGTTTCAGCCATATCGCTTGGGGACACACAGTCTCCTCCCTTTTGTTGTAATACTATCTGAAAAAAAGAAGGGCATGAGATGTCAGGAAATGAAAAGGTTCAGTGAAACAAAGGCCCTTTTAAATATTTAAATACTAATGCAAGGCACACCATCAGATGGAAATTCTAACAAGTAAAATGAATGGCTCCAGCCATGACCAAAAACTTCCACCTTGATACATTTTCCTTTGATCATTCAGCTACTTAAAAAATTGGCTACCCAAGTTGGAGCTTTTTTTTCCCCAACCAATGCTCAATTGGTTTCTCATATACTTAATTTCTATAATTTTGGTAGTAAATTCAAGTTTTTTCAAGTGCATGTGCATATTTGTGCACATTCAAGCCTATAAAACATTCATGTATGATGTATTTCCATTTACAAGTACACGCACCTCACAATTTAATGGTTGCTCATATGGATCATCGATTCCCGTAAAACCTGCAAAATGCCAAATAAATATTTCACCACCAATTTTAAACACATAAGTAAAAACATCACACCCAATTAAACAGAAAAAAATAAGCACAAGCATAATTAATCCTATAATAGGTCATATAGGTAGATAACTGTCGTAGCTAGAAATATGTTAAAGACTTAGAATATGGGTTTCATATTAACAGAATAAAAATGACAAGGAAAAAAACAATGACATGAAAAAAAGTTATGAATTTGCATTTCACATCATTAATTTCAGAGAGTGACCATATTGGGGAACAGGGAGGGGGGCTGTGAGGAAACATTTCACAGGCTAAACTTAGCAATGGAGCCAATATGAGATAGATATCATGTCTCATCAATATTACAATTTAGAAACCCTTACTAAAAGATTAAATTGATTAAAAAAGATGGGGAAGGGAAGCAGCAAATATTTGGATACCATTCTTATTACAAGATACCTTTGATCTTTCCACATCGTGCAAGCTTGTAAAGTCCCTTTGGGTCCCTTGCCTCACACACTTGTAGTGGCACATCAAGAAAAACCTAAAAAATGATAACATTTTCAGTTCATCACTGGTACCAAGAACATTTCTGCTTGGTTCCTATGCTTCATCCTGGTGGTAATAACATTTCAAACCTATGTCTCATAATTCAAATTGCCCCAATGAGAACCACATACCTCAATGAAATCTCCTTCTGGCAATAACGCACGGCAGGCATCTCTGTCCTTCCTGTAGGGAGATATCAAACTAGCAATGCAAATGATGCCAGCATCTGCAAAGAGCTTTGCTACCTCACCTAAAATCATGACAAGTATGGAGTTTTAAGATCATCAGAAATGCAATTGACATGAATTAAGGGACAAACTTCATAAAAGGAAAAAGACTCGGAATTTTTTTTTTCCTTAAAAAAAAAAAAAAAAACCCTTACCAATCCTTCGTATGTTTTCTGCTCGATCTTCTACTTTAAAACTAAGGTCACTGTTCAAACCATGTCGAACATTGTCACCATCAAGAATGTAGGTAAGCTTTCCTCTCGAATGCAATCCTCGACTCAAAGTACATGCCAAAGTGCTTTTTCCTTAAATTAGATTCAATGATATGAGAGAGTGAGTGAGAAGAATGACAATATAAATTACAGAGTAGCAAAAAGGAAGGAAAGGATCCTAACTCCAGAGTATAAGAAAGTGGCATCAATGGTTGTTAATTGTGTCAAAACTCATATAAATCAAAACTATGCCTAGTTCTGATAATAACTTTCATGGATTATTAGAAAGATTGCATCAAAGTGATCTGTTTGATTCAACTCAAACATGATAACTAAGTTAGCAAAGGCCTTCAAAGTACTCAATTGTTCATATTTTCCAGATACGTGAAGAAGAAAGTAGTAATATTTATCAATTTTCACTTTAAATCACTAGGGGTGTTAATGAAAAGAGCTGCTCACAAGAAATTCAGCTATCACACTCGGAATTCAAATTAAAGGTTAATACTTTTGCAAGGCTCTGTCTACAAGGCTTTACCTCGTCTTGCAGTGAAATTAAAATAATTCCTTAAGATACTTATCAAATTAATACTTAAATGAAAAGGTTCGCAAACATATAACAAAAACACAGTGAGGTATGACAAAGAATAAAGCAACTTTTACAAACATTCTTATAAAAAACAAGCAATAGTTCAGACTTATAAAAAACAATTAAGCATGAACAGGGTAACATTAAGTTAGGTCAAGCTCATACTTGATACTGAATCAGCAAGATAATGCTCTGCAAACACACAACTTTAACATCACAAAGTCCACACACAAACAAAAGGCAATATAAAATAGTGCAAGATTTATAAATACCAGATCTATGAAAAGGAAATAAATTAACATTAGCAATTAAACAGACACTTGATAAGATGCCTAAAACTTTATTGTGTGCCTATGAACCACAGAGTGTATCCACTTGAAATCTAAGATTTTAAAAAGACATTATATATGTCATCAAAAGTAGCCAGCACAGACACCATTTACCAATTCATATTGCAAAAGGCAATTTTACATTAACAAACCTGAACCACTAAGACCGGTTATCCAGATGACACATCCTTTTTGCTGAAGTAACTCTTGCCTATCAAATTTCTCTACTGAACTCTTATGCCACGCGATGTTTGTCGAGTTCCTCACAGTTGACATCTGGTGGAGATTTTCACCTAGTTAGGTAATCGGTCAAAATTAGAACACCCTAATTTGATCCGCGCGAGAAAATGAAAAGAAAAGAAAAGAATATATGCCTGATTAATTATGATCCTGCCACTATGTTCAACACGAAGAACAAAAATAAAATTCATGTGTTCATCAAGATTTTTGAATGTCTAAAGTCTGATGTAACAGTAAAAAAGCAATGAAATTGACTGAAATTCCCAGTAAGACATAGAAAACAAAATGATTAATTAACCATTGTTCGTTTCCACTCACAGATTGTTGAGTTTCGTGAATCTCCCATCTCCTAAGAATCACCTCAGACGCTGTTATTGCTCGTAAAGTTTAGGATATGAGAGGTGTAATGGTGCAGCAATCTCTAGAAGGGAGAGCAAGTCAAAGGTGTTTATTTATCAAGAATGCAAAGGCAAACTAATAAGATACTGTTATATAATTAAAAATAAAATAAAATAATCGTATCTTATTAGTATTAACTTCGCAAGATACTATTTATTCTGTACCAGGTGCTCTTAAACTACCAGTCTACCTAGCCAAGCTTTGAGTTAAATGTTATTGGCAACCTATCCTGTTTAGTTTAGACCACTGGAGCAGTCTAAGCAAATACAATCCTCTGTATCATTATTTGTATTTTATTTTATGTTTCACTAATCACAACTTGATAAATATTTGTTTAACTTTCCTTATGAAATAGTCAAAATTTATAAATAAATAAAAAATAAACGTATGAACAATTGTAATTAGTGAAATATAAAGTAAAATACAAAAAGTGATACCAAAGATCTATATCCAAGTCTAAGGAGAAATAGAAACTTTCTCAAAAACAAAAAGTACTAGGTAGTATCTTTTTATTTATGGGAATCTACTATGTAGTACTGTTAAATATTAGACTAAACCCATAATATACATTAACAAGTACATTCCTAGACCACATTTTTACGTATCTAAAAACATAAATAAAGTCAAAACGGAGAATTAAAAAAAAAAAAATGTAAGGACTACTGTTTTGCATTGGAGGTAAAAATAAAATAAAAGCAACACTTTAGCAATGATTATGCCAAAAAGAAAAGAAAATAAAATGATAGGAGGCGCAGCAGTGAGCCAAACCCACACGGCCACTCCACGCATTATAATGTAACAATGGAAGCCAGCCAGACAGACCTCCATATCATTGAGCTCGTGTAAATTTTAGTTTTTGTAATATTTTAATAACAAACAAAAAGGTCGGTGATTCGGTTAGCTATGAATAATTGCAGCTTTAGCCTCAATAAAGCAGAAAGAAAGTTGTAGGTGAAATGAAAGAGAGAAGAAGTACCAGAAGAAAAGGCAGCAGCACAATCATTGGTATTGGCAAATGAGGCGGCGATAGAGTCTTCCATGGCTTTAATTGGCTTGAGAAAGCTCGATCTCACATTCACATTAAGCCGTATGGTTTTTTCACTGTAACCCAACCCAATCACATTAGTACCACTGAGGCTGACGAACCCTAGCTTCGCAAACCGCCACGACGAAAACGGTCCAATTTCATCACAGTCCGGCGAAGAAGAACCAAAAAAACCCAACGGTCCCGCTCCTCGTATCGCGGTCATTTTCCAAATTAGGACAAACCAAACCAATTGAAGCGATGTTTCGACGGGAACTTTGTTTAAATTAGCGGAGTGCGAAGCAGCGGAGTTGACGGCAGAGATGCAGAGGTTTCGTAACAAAATACATGTGGTTTTTTTTTTTTTTTTTTTAAATATTGAAGTGTTGGAATTTCGAGAAACGGAACGTGGTGTGTGTGTGTGTGTGTGTGTTTGTTTGAGAGGGTGGTTGATTGAAGAAATAGACAAAGAGGATCTACCTGGATGTGTTGTTGTTGGTGTAATGGATTTTTAAGGTGGAGGTGGAGGTGGAGGTGGAGGTGGCGTTTATTTATATGGTGTGTTGAGAGAGAGAGAGAGAGAGTGGGAGAGCTTTGCTGTTATTGGGTGGCATTCGGCATTGTGATGGCCATTAATTTCCATTAAACAAAGGGTTTTACTAATATATTTTTTCAATTTTCAATAATTTTTTTTTAAAACAATATATATTAACTGGACTCTAAAAAAAATCTAATATAATAATTTATTAACCAACTCCTTTACCACAAATTAAACATGACAGAGAGTGAAGAAAAAATAAAAAATAAACGTGTTAGTGATTAAACATGTGCTGGTCAGGTATGCCCTCTTAAAACACTTGCTAGGTGACTAGACTGGGGTGGGTCTGGTAGGGGAGGCCCTGGTGTTGGTGTTGAGGTAGGGATTAAGATCGGGTACGTATTGTAACGTATGCTGAAAGTTGAAAAAAAAAAAAAAAAAGTTATCTCATTCAATCTCAAACATTCAAAGTGAACTGGTAAATAAAATAAAAAAAATTGTGAGAGAGAAAATAGGTAATTGCACCTGGTGCAAATGCAATACCCTGGAAATTGCACCACTGGATCTCAATCCATGAGTTACGTGTAGGGGTTGGGTGCTATGAGCATAGTTAGGGGTATGCATAGGCTTGAAAAGTTTTTTCAATCCATCCTATCACGTTGAAAACCAGAGACGGACCTAGCCTTGGGCTAGGGGGAATTTTGAAAAAAAAATTCTTATTATGTATATACACAAAGAAAATTTTCAATATACCCAAAATATGCAATCTTGGCCCCCTCCCTTCAAAATAATTATAAATTGGCCTATGAAATCCAAAAGTATATATTCTATGCTATCCCTTTTGCCCAGTTACATGAAAAATAATTACAATAACCTTTGGATAATAACAAAAAATAAATAAATAAAATAAAGCACAAATTTGGTCCAAAGAAACTCAATTGCCCAAAAACTAATGTGAATTACCTGTAGACAAAGAAACCTAATTGCTCCAAAAATAACATGAATTATCTGTAGACAAACTAATATTGACAACAAAAGCAAAGCACAAATTTGGCATTATCAAATGTATGATTTTTAGTTCACATGGTATGAACTGTGAAGTGCTTATTGTTATATTTTTTGAGTTACTTATTGAAAAGTTTTTAGTTGTGTTTGGTGCAATAATAATGTTTATTTTTTTATTAAAAAAAATTATATAATGAGTTTCCTGTAATAAATTGTTTGGTAATGTTAATTTTTAAGAAATGAGAGAAATTTGTCAATCTTATGTCAAAATATTATTTAAATGGTTAGGTAGATGTAGGATAAATTCCTTATAATTAATTATTGTTGCCTTTTTTTTTTTAAGATCGTGGAAAAATAATGTTCAATTTTGATTTTTTTTATTAAGAAATATTCAAAATAATTTAGAAGTTCATATTGAAAATGTAGTATTGTCAACATCTAGTTTGAAGTCTCAATTTCTAAAATCCATCAAATAAATTTATGAAAAATCACTATAGGGGCACGGTTTGCAGCCCAGGCCCAGTATGTATGGGATTATGGGTTAATGAGCCTAGTATAATAAATTTGTAGAGAATTGGTCAAAGAACTAGGCCTTAGTGAATCTAACAACGGCTAGGATAGGTTTGAAAGACCATCATGCAAGAGCAAAACACGTAAGATTAAGTGAATGTATTGTCCAATGAGGCAAATATTCTTATAGATAAATGGAATTGATTACAAGTGTGATTCTGGTTGCTACAGTGTTCTTTTTCTCTTTTTTCCAATCTCATTCTCATGAGGGGTCTGTCACATTATATAGCTCCCTCTGGACCATCTTGATCCTACACTTGTCGATCATTTGAGTCCTCACTTGAGTGTCCGTTCCATTAGACACATCTTTTGGCTCTCTGTGAGTTGTGGTAGTCAAGGCAGTACTGTTCAGGGGTCTTCTCCACATAAATGCGGCCAGAAAAGTAACTGCAGTGCATTCAATACGGAAGTAGCAGCCTTTCCTTAGATATTTTCAGGCTCTCTTCCTTCTTGTGTATTCTTGAGGCACACCTCTAACATTGGGGCTTTCAAGGAGGTTATTTTCGTCATTGGGGTGCGTGTCTGGGCTGTGTATGCTATGTCCAAGGAGGAATATCTCCTCGGTTCACCTTTTTCTTCTTTCTTACTTATGAGGCTTTAAACTGGAATCACCATTAACCATTGGTTCCTCCTCGGACATGATAACATCCTCGGATAAGACCCAAGGCCCAATATATGATTCTGGGCCCATGTCCCTACAATCAACATATATAAAATTGGAAATAGTTCATTATAGAATAATCTAGAATTATCACGAATATATTATAATGTTAATTAACACAATACAATTGAACAAGCTTATGTCAAGTTTGGTCTATACCAATTTTTTTTTTAATACATTGGGCCCCCTCATTTCTGAATCCTGATTTCGTCCCTGTTGAAAACAACTCAACCCAATCTAACTCATTACAGAGGTCTAACTCAACCCATGCATGTTGAGTTAGATAGCTTTTTTTATTAAAAGAAAAAAACTTAGAGCATTAGAATAGCAATAGCTAGCAATTTAACAAGTGCCCTGCCATCTTCCAAAAATTCTAAGCATAGCAACATACACAAATTATCAAACCAACACAAATAATCAAATCAAAATACAATTAAATAGTGAGATATCAAATACTTGTATCCCATTTCAATTGAAAAACAAAATAGAATATTAGTATTATCACAAATGTTTCTACCCCTGCCATCTTATGAAAATTCTAAATAGGAAGAAAGTGAAGTGAGAGATTGAGAGTTGAAATGAGAAAATAGGTTAAAGTTTCTATTTTACATCAAGGAGAGGGGTAAAAAGTAATTACAAAAAATAGAATTTATGTTTTAAGTATATATTAAATATAATTGGGTATCGTTAGTTTAGGTAGATTTGTGAATCTCCTTACTTGAACCTAACCTAACCAGGAGCAAAAAAGAAAATTGGCAACCCAATCCAAAAATCCCTAAAAATCAACCTAACCTAGTTGGCGAATCAACAGGTTGGGTGCACACCCCTAAGCCTAACGCTTTGTTTGTTTCATGGTAAAATGTTTTTAAATAGAAAATATTTTTCGCTCAATAAATCGTTTTCATTTTACTATGTTTGGTTGCATACCTGAAAATGCTATAAAATTTATTTTTCAGTGTTTATTTATGCGCGTGTGTATATATATATATATATTTATATGTCTTATATGCTCATCTTGCATCAACTGTCAGCATATCTACACAAACTACTATCCCTAGATGGCCATGGGTAGGGTATGGATCGGGTATACCCATACCCTACTTGAAATGTTTGCCCATGGATACCCAGATACTAATACCCATTAATATCCATATTCGATCCTTACTTGAATGTATTATCCATGGATATCCATACCCGACCCAAAACCCATTTTAAAAAAATGCATTGAATTTCATAAACCTACCAATCAATAAAGCAGAAAAAAAAAATGATGTTCTCTCTATCCATAACTTCGTTTCTCAACACTCTCTCTCTCTCTCTCTCGGAAGCCTTGTGATTTCACCAATTGCTTTATGTGAAATGCGGTACAAGGTAGAGAGCTTTGTGATATGTATGTCTATCTCTCTCTCAACACCATGGCTTTGTGTCTTAAGAACCAAATGCTGAAACTGTAACAGTCATCAACAACGGCTTCGTAGTAAGCTTGCATAAAGGAGAAAGCTGAGTTGAGTTTGATCGACCATGACCCACTCCAATCACCTTCTCTCTCTACTCAGGTACATCATAGAAAGCTTTGATCTTGTTCTCTCTCATGATTTTGAAGACTGATTGCCTTCTCTCTCTTTGATTATGTTCTCTCTGTAATCGTGTTTTCTCTCATGACTGTTGATCTGGGTTGTTCAAGGTTTTTTTTTTTTTTTTGTTTGATCTGATTGTGTTCGTGTGTTTGAGGAGAAGCGAAGAGCTTTGAGAGAGAAAGAAATTTAGGTTTTTTGAGTACGAGTCGGGTTTGGGTAATATCCATACCCTACTTGCAAAATTTAGGTAATATCCAAACTCTACCCGATTACCTTCTACCCATGAAGAACTGAGTATTACCCGGAACATTTGGGTCGGGTAGGGTTGGATATCCATTACCCAATGGGTATGGCCATCACTACTACTATCCACTACTCAAAAATCCAAATATGGAATTAGGAAAAAAAAAAAAAAAAAAACCAAGGATACAAACCACCACATTCAACATATATCTCAACCTGCAACGTGGCATGCCAAGGTTACAAACCACCGTCAACATTGTGCCTCCACTAAGCCTTCAAGCCACCAACTAATGTATGCCATGCACCACAAAGGTCACTACAATTGAGTCCAAATCTTCTGTCTCACCCTTCCTGCTCCATTATATATTCCAGAAATGAAAACAAGCCACATGTCTATCTATTTAATTAAATGATAAATTTATGCCTTCTATTATTTTAATTTCTTAAAATAAATAAATAAATAATCCATCATATTTAGGTAATTGAAATAATAGAATGCATAAATTTAGCATTTAATTAAATAGATGGGCATGTGGCATGTTTTCATTTGTGGAGTATATAGTGGAATATGAAGAGTGGGACAGAAGATTTGGACTCAATACAACTTGCTGCTACCTACAGCATCTCAAAGCCATCCTGTCTAGCCTATGGTATGTCTCATTTTATGTTTTTTATATTGCAATAGTTATAATAGGGGAGGAGATTTATACCTTAAGTATTTTAGTTAGGAGGAAATTACATTTGCATCTTAAAATTTCAAAATGTACAATTAGCACCTTAAATTATAACCTATGTTACACTTTGCACCTTACTGTTAATTCTATCATTATCTTGGATGACATTACATGAAAAGAATCAATTGCCCTTTTTCTCAAACCCTTAAAAACAAATGATAAATTTTATTTTACTACTATAAACTATACTTCCAATTACACTTTACACCCTATAATTTGGTTTTCCATCTAAGATAATGGCAAAATTAATGGTAGAGTGCAAATTGCAACACTAGTTATAATTTAGAGTGTTAACTGTGTATTTTGAAAGTTTAAGTTAGAAAGTGTAATTTGAAGTATATATAATTTAAAGTGATAAAGTGTAATTATTCTTTCCGTTATAAACACAAAGATCACAATCAATTAAACTCCAAGCTCTTGAAAACCTATTTTAATTAAACATTTAATATCAATAATTTTTTAGGATGGGCTTGGAGTCGGTATTTCGTAAAAGTTTTTATATTCAAGTTCTTTTTAGAAATAATTTTATAACAACTATAAGACAAAACCATCAAACAATTAGTTATGTCTTTCTTTTTTTTTTTTTGGTAAACCAGTTATGTCTTTCTTTTTATTTTATGAAACAATTATTTAAATGTCAGGTGTAACACGAGTCACACTATGCAACATTTGTTACAAAGAACGCAAAAGTAAATTAGCCTTGCACATTAAAAAGAGATATTTATTTATCAATCGATAATGATTCCATTTAGCACTGCTTTTATAAAGTAAGAGTTACACGTCACTTCAAACGATTTTGTGCCAATTTGGTACCTTGTCCTTTTCCAAAAAAAAAAAAAGTTGGTACCTTGTCACATCAATACACAAATCTTGTTTGAATAAATTGGAATATATTGCGGATGATTATGTGATCTTTATTATGAATTCTATTGCCTTAAATTACTGTCCTATTTAAAGAAAAATTATTCAGTATCAGCTTGGTCTAATTATCCTTTGCCCCCTTGATTGTGTAAGAGCAATAGCATCAATTCTTCTAAATTTTTTTTTTTATATTTTAAATAAAAATTTATTTTTTCTATTTAAACGATCACTTTGCAAAAACATTTACATTGAATCATCTATTATACAATCTATTTCTTTTAAATAATAATTTTTTTGTTTATTTTACTTTTATTCTTTCCTTACCCCACACGCCAGAACTCTCTCTCTCTCTCATATCTAAACAGACGCTCTCTCCCTCAAATCTGAAACATCTCAAATCTCTCCGATCAATTTCCATGGCTCAAATCTGAAAATTAGATCCCTTTACCCAACCCTCTATTGATAAGCACTTGAAAATTAGATCTATCTTTCTCTTATATTTCCTTAAATTTACTTTTTGTTATTGATCTAAAGTTTATGCGAAATTCACTAGGTGTTTGAATTGGCTGGGAAATGCGGTGAGAGACAACAAGAGGACTCGAATAGTGCTAAGAAAACACGTATTGGTTCCAAATGGTGGTGATTTTGCTTTTGTCTATGGAAACCAATGATGATAACGAATGAGTTTTCACTTTTGTTTTGTTTTTGGTGGTGGTGGTGGGGTGCTTGGTTGTTGGTTGCAATGGTCTTCTTTGTCTTCCTTCTTGTATCTTTTCATATTCTTTTCCTTTTTCTGGACATTTAAGAGATCAAGAGAGTGTAGGGGAAGAGAGGTTGTTGACAAGGGTGAGTGATGAGAGAAAAAAAAAAAAAAGATTAAGGAAATCGTATAGAAAGTTACAGTAAATATGCACGGTTATTGTGACAATATTGTATACATATAGTGTTATAGACCCACTGATGTGAATTATTTTTTAGCAAAAATGTGAAACACTTATTGCCTTTTTTTTTTTTTTTTTTGCACACATGATGTAATTGCTCTAAAAGTCCAAATGTATTTTTTTTTTAATTTTTTTTAGAGTTTCAACATATAGCGTTTGCTGCTGATAATAACTCTTTATGACCAAGACACCAATTAATTTTTGATATTGACGGAGATTGAATCTCATGTTTCTTTATTATTACAACCTTGGTCACAAGGCCCACAACCTTAAATATATATATATATATACACACACACACATATATATATATATATTGTAATTCAAATCAAGTGCTTATAAAAGGCACAAAAACTAGTAATTGAATATATTATATCACTTTTACACGCATTTGCTAATTAAAGTGGAGTCTAAATCTTCTGTCCCACTTTTCCTACTCCACTTTATACTCCATCAATAAATATTTGTCACGTGTTCATCTAATTAATTAAATACTACTATTAATTAATAACTGTAGTATTAATAAGTTAATAATGATAGTATTTAATTAATTAGGTGAACACATGACAAGTATTTATTGGTAGAGTATAAAGTGGAGTAGGAAAAATAGGACAGAAGATTTGGACTCATTAAAGTGTACGTGTGCCAAAGATGCGGGCCTAGACATTTTGGTCATCATCACAATCACTATTCCAACTTTGGCGTTGGCAATGTCTCTGTACCACAACAGTTCAAGAAATTTGAAAACCATTTTTACAAAATTATTGAGATCTTATTTTAGGATTTAATTAATAGGGTTATGTATAAAGTCACATTATTAAAATTTTAAATTATGTTATAATATACATTTTTAGATAGTTGTTGATGGGACTGACGAAATCAAGCATAGACGAGGAAAACTGGTCCGACGAGACGGATTACACTGACGAGTTACTAGTTCATTGACGAGGCTTAAACACCTCATTCAATGCCGCCAATAAACACCCTGGACGGTTACAAAACCAGTTGTACTGACCGTTGGGATAAAATTAAAAGCAACATGATGAGGCCAGAAAACGTTACTCAGAGGAGTGTTAAGAACCACCTTAATTGCCCAACGGCTAGAGGTTACAACAACATATATAAAGCCCCCACATGGCCAAGAATAAGGTATGTGCACATTGAGATAGTTACTGTAAAATTTCTCTGATATACTATATTGCTCTTTCTTAAATAACTTTCGATACTGACTTTGGCATCGGAGACGTTGTGGCAAGCACCACACCGGTGACCACACTCGAGGGTACATACTTGCAGGAGGCTGGAGATCATTTCTGTCTACATACATTGGCTGACGAATTCACACTTCATCAGTTTGGCGCCATCTATGGGAAGTTGGACATTTTCGTGTTCAATACAAAAACATAGTCTCACATGGAGTCTAATCCGGATTCTGCAGCCTTGCAGCACCGTTGAAGAACCGACTAGGCAAAATCAGGAGCTGAAACTACGGCTTCAACAAGAAGAGAATCGATCTAAAGGGAACCAAAACAACGAGGGAGATAGCCACAGAAGAAGTGACCATCAAAGGCCCGCTACTCCAATCGAGCACAACTCGGACCTTCTCCACGAGATGAGGCGGGACGAACTCAGAAACGCCATCAAGGAGAAAACAGATCGAAGTGTAGATCGAATGGTTAGGGCAACAGATTCGCCGTTCACGCCAACGGTCCTTGAGTGCCTAGTACCGTCTAAATTTCGGTTGCCCCAGCTTGAACCATTCGATGGGCTAAAGGACCATCAGGATCATCTGAACACTTTTAAGACGACCCTAGGGCTCCAGTAGCCCCCAGACGAAATACTGTGTCGCTCCTTCCCCACCACCCTTAAAGGAGCTGCAAGGGAATGGTTTACAAAGTTGCCAACGTCGTCCATTGACAATTTCGAGCAGTTGAGCAATGCCTTCTTGCGACACTTCATTGGAGGACAATGTCCTAAGAGAACCGCAGATCATTTACTTACCATAAGGCAGGGAGAAAAGGAAACTCTGAGGTCATACATGAAACGCTTTACTCACGAAACATTGGAGGTAGACGATGCGGACGATAAGGTGCAACTAACGACCTTCAAGGCAGGGTTGAGATCCAGAGAGCTCGTTTCGTCACTCGCAAAGAATCCCCCAAAAACGATGGCTGAAATGCTCCTGAAAGCACAGAAGTACATGAACGCCGAAGACGCATTAGCGGCCATCAGGGATGGAGGGAGACCAGGGGACAAAGAAAGGAAAGATGATGATCGTAGAGGGCAAAAGCGGGAGCGCCCAAATCGTCGGACCAATGACGGAGTCAGGAGGAAGGATGACAAGGGACCGCAAGCTGTAAAATTTACCCTTCTTATTATTCCAGTCGATAAAATTTTAGCGCAGATTAAGGACGAGCATTACCTTAAGTGGCCGCAACCATTGCACTCATCCCCTAACGTCCGCGATAAGAATAAATACTGCCGATTTCACAAGGACCACAGCCATTACACTGAAGATTGTCGAGACCTCAAAGAACAGATTGAGGAGTTGATACAGAAAGGAAAGCTACAGAAGTTTATCAAGAAAGGGGAATACAGTAGATTCCGAGATGGAAACAAGGGTCAGCACGAGTCCACCTCCGGGGGCAATAACCGTCGGTACCAGCCTCCTCAAAATGTGATAGGGGAAATACAGATGATCGCAGGAGGACCCATGGCAGGTGGGTCATTCAAGTCCTTTAAGAAAGCATATCAACGATAGGTGAACAGTGTCCACATGACACCCCTGTTAAAACAGAGACGAACCGATCAGGACATGATTTTCAATGAAGGAGATGCTAGGGAAGTGAAACAACCTCACAATGACCCCCTGGTCATAGCACTTACAATAGAAGGGTTCAACACAAAGAGGATCCTCATGGACAATGGAAGCTCTACTGACATCATTTACTTCCCTGCATTCCAACAGTTGAAACTGGATCCAAAAAGATTGCGTCCATTTGACTCCCCCCTTGTTAGCTTCAGTGGAGACAGGGTAAACCCCAAGGGCATAGTGACGTTGACGATGACAGTGGGAACCTACCTGAAGCAATTGACCTGTGATCTGGACTTCTTGGTGGTAGATTGTCCCTCGACCTACAATATAATCATTGGAAGACCAGCGTTCAACAAGTGGAATTCATCCACGTCAACCTACTGCCTGAAGATAAAGTTCCCAATAGAGAATGGGGTAGGAGAAGTCAAAGGAGATCAAGTGTTAGCTCGGGAGTGTTACCAGACCGTCGTGGGCGCAAAGGAGAACCATACATGGACGATCGAAGAAAAGGGAAAAGAAAAGATGGAGGTCTTGGAGACAGTAGAATTATCTGATGAAGAACCAAATAAGACGACCAAGATAGGGACGACTCTAAGTCCTGAGATGAGAACAAAGCTGGTTCAATTTCTTAAAGAAAACTTAGACGTCTTTGCTTGGAGCCACGATGACATGCCAGGCATATCTCCAGAAGTCATCCAACACAGGCTGAATGTAGACCCAAAAAGGAAGCCTGTCAAACAAAGACGAAGAGTTTTCGCACCCGAAAGAGATCAAGCAGTTACTGATGAAGTTAACAAGCTCTTGGCTACCGGCTTCATCCGTGAAGTATATTACCCAGATTGGCTCGCAAATGTCGTCCTGGTGAAAAAAGCAAATAGGAAATGGAGAATGTACGTAGACTTTACAGACCTGAACAAAGCATGCCCGAAGGATAGCTTCCCTCTCCCGAGGATAGACCAGTTGGTAGACTCTACAACTGGGCACAAGCTTCTGACGTTCATGGACGCTTTCTCTAGATACAACCAGATAAAAATGACAGAACAGGATCAGGAGAAAACAACCTTCATCACCAGCCAAGGGCTCTATTGCTATAAGGTAATGCCCTTCAGACTGAAGAATGCAAGCGCCACTTATTAGAGATTGGTAAATAGAATGTTTAGCAAGCAGATAGGCAGGAACATGGAAGTATACGTAGACGACATGCTTGTCAAGAGTAAGGAGGAACTCACTCATCTGGACAACCTCAAAGAGACATTTGCTACTCTCAAGCAATATCATATGAAGCTGACCACTAGTAAATGTGTCTTTGACGTATCCTCGGGGAAATTCCTGGGATTTATGGTGTCCTAGAGGGGAATTGAGGCGAATCCAGAGAAGGTACAAGCCATAATCAATATGGCCTCGCCCAAGACCATCAAGGACGTCCAGAAGCTGACAAGAAGGATTGCATCCCTCAATAGGTTCGTCTTTAGAGCGACGGACAAATGCCTACCCTTCATCAAGACATTAAGGCAGGCTTTCGCTTGGATTGACGAGTGCGAGGCCGCATTCCAGGAACTCAAACGTTACTTAAGCAATCCACCCCTTCTAAGCCCGTCAAAAGAAGGTGAGAACTTGTACTTGTACTTAGCAGTGTCAGATACGGCCGTCAGTGGAGCCTTGATCTGAGAAGAGGATGGGAAGCAACTTCCCATCTATTACATCAGCCAAGCCTTCCAAGGAGCTGAGTCCAGGTATCCTCAGATCGAGAAGATCACGTTCGCGCTGATAGTAGCTTCACGAAAACTTAAGCAGTACTTCCAAGCACATCCTATCTTGGTAATGACAGACCAACCAATCAAGAAGTCCATGAGCAAGCCCGAGGCGGCAGGGAGAATGGTCCAGTGGGCGATTGAGCTCATTCAATTTGATATTTAATACCACCCCAGGACAGCCATAAAAGCACAAGCTTTAGTAGACTTCATCGCGAAATTCACCCACCTGGACGAGGATGGCTTCACCATCGAACACAAGCAATGGACAATACAGACCGACGGCTCATCAGCCCATAAGAGAGGAGGAGTAGGGGTAGTCATAATCACCCCCGACGGAGAAAAGCTAAAATATGGAGTTCAGTTAAAATTCCCAGCAACTAATAATGAGGCCAAATATGAAGGGATTCTGACGGGGTTAAGGCTTTGAAGAGAGTTTGGAATTAAGAACCTGGTGATCCAGAGTGATTCGAAGCTAGTAATTGGGCAAGCCATGGGAGTATACGAAGCCAAAGAAGAAAGGATGCATAGGTACCTCAGATTGACGAAGACTCAAGAGTTCGAAAAGGTGGAGTTCGTGCAGATCCCCAGAAGCCAGAATGTGATGGCAGACGAAGTCTCAAAGATAGCCTTGTCAGATGAAAGAGCGGTGGAAGAAGGCCTGATGATAGAAGTTCAGAAAAACCCCAACATTGAAGAGGTTCCAACATTTGCAATCCAGAGCTCAAACAGCTAGATGACACCCATTGTATCCTTCCTTCAGGACGGGCATCTCCCACAGAACAAAGAAGAAGCCAGGAAGATCAAAAAGAGGGTAGCCAGATTCATAATCCTCAATAACGCCCTATACAAAAGAGGCTTCTCCATGCCTTACCTAAGGTGTGTTGACGAGAAAGAAGCAACGTACATCCTAAAGGAAATCCATGAAGGTGTTTGCGGGGATCATGTTGGCCCCAGATCCCTGACAAGAAAAATAATTCGAACAGGCTATTTCTAGCCCACTATGCAGGTGGACGTGGCAGAGTTCGTCAAGAGATGTGACAAGTGCCAACGGTTCGAAAATGTTCAGCGACTTCCAGCGGAGAAATTGACGACAATTTCATCCCCATGGCCGTTCGCACAGTGAGGAATCGACATCGTCGGCCCGCTGCCCCAGGGCAAAGGTCAGGTAAAATTCTTACTAGTTGCTATTGATTATTTTATAAAATGGGTTGAAGCAGAGGCGCTGGCGACCATAACCGAAGCCAGAATCCAGAGCTTTGTATGGAAGAACATCATTTGCAGGTTTAGGATTCCAAGGACGATCATATCAGACAATGGACGACAATTCGACAGCCAAGGCTTTAAGGAATTTTGCTCAGGCCTAGGCATCAAGAATCAATTCTCGTCCCCAGGTCATCCACAAGCGAATGGACAAACGGAGGTGACGAATCAAACATTGCTCAAGATTATCAAAACGAAGCTGGACGATGTGAAGGGTGCCTAGCCAGAAGAATTGCCCAATGTATTGTGGGCCTACAGGACAACAACGAGAACACCAACAGGAGAGACGCCCTTTAGACTCACCTACGGCACTGAAGCAGTGATCCCGGTTGAGGTGGGAATAACCAGCATCAGGCGGGAGGCATTCATTTAAGAAGTCAATGACGATCATTTGCAACTCAACCTGGACTTCCTAGACGAAGTAAGAGATAAAGCTTGTAGCAGAATAACGGAATATCAGCAAAAGATGACTGACTACTACAACAAGAGAGTGAAGCTCAGACAACTTGATGACCTCGTCCTTCGTAAAGTAACCCCGGCTACCAAGGATTCCACTCAAGGGAAACTCGGCCCCACGTGGGAAGGACCCTACCGGGTCGTCCATTACTCCAGGAAGGGCAGCTATTATCTAGAAACCATAGACGAGCAAAGACTCCCTAGGCCGTGGAACATAGAACACTTGAAGAAATACCATCAATAAACGCAATTGTGAAATGTATTCATTATTCATTATTGGAATTAATAAATAAGTTATTCAGCTAACGTTTCTCTACAAGCAGGTGTATGTGATCACAAGGCATAAAGAGTCAAAAATGACTAAGTAGCAAGATTCCGCTCTGACGGATGTAAGCTACTGACGATGACAATATCCTTGAAAAAACGGATGTAAGCTATTGACAACGACAAGATCCTTGAAAAAAGGTGTAAGTCATAGTAAAAAATGACTAAGTGGCAGGATTCCGCTCTGACAGATGTAAGCTACTGACGACGATAAGATCCTTGAAAAAAGGTGTAAGTCATAGTCTAAAATGACTAAGTAGCAAAATTCCGCTTTGACGGATGTAAGCTACTGACGATAACAAGATCCTTGAAAAAAGGTGTAAGTCATAAGAGTTTAAAATAACTAGGTAGCAAGATTCCGCTCTGACGGATGTAAGTTACTGACGATGACAAAATGTGTAAGTCAAAGAGAGTCAAAAATGACCAAGTAACCAGATTCCGCTCTGACGGATATATGCTATTAACGATCATAAAATCCGTGAAAAAGGCTAAGTAGCAAAATCACGCCTTGACGAATCAGAGCTACTGACGCATATCATTCCAAAAAGGGTATATCTCATAGAAACAAAAAATGCTAGTGGAAAGAAGGAGATGCAAGAGCTTCATCAAGCACATCACATGAGCAGTTAAAAGCATGCAACTTACAAACGCAGGTAAATACAAGAAGTAAGTTAAAACCAAAAGCAAACAAGCAAATTACCATTGTTTTCATAAACCCATAAACGCTGGGTTAAACTAGTGTTCCCAAAATAAAAGAAAAAGATGTTTCAAAAATAGATTTACAAAAAAAGGCCATGACGGGCACTGATCAACAAACAAAATAAATATTTCTGGTAAAACATAAGTAGCAGGTTCAGGCTTCAGGAGTTGGAGGGGTGTCAACAGCAGCAGCATCGTCAACTGGAACATTCTCTAGACCTTCACCGGTAGGAACCATGGACTGAGCAGTTTTATTAGCGGCCATCTCTTTGTCCACTTCTTCTAAGTCCAGGTTTTCGATATCAACTCCAGTCGGATGTTTGACCATGTACCTTTGGAGGAGCTCAAAGCCTTTAAAATACCAATTGAAGATCACTGTATTGTACTCGTCAGTGGTTTGGAAGGCCTCAATTGATCTAGCTGCGATTGTCCTCAGCGATTCCCTGGCATTTTGAAGCTGCTAGTCCTTTTCCAAGTTCAGCTGATGCTCCACTCTAAGGTCGTCACCCAGGACCTTGACCTTCTCCTTCGAAGAAGTAGCTTCGTCCATTGAGTCGATGAGGCTCTTCTTCAGCTTCGACTTTTCACCCTCCAAAGCTTGCACCCTTGACGAAGGAGATGCCAGCTTAGCCTCTTGGGTAAGATACTCAGAAGCGATATGCAAACCTTCTCCCAAAGCCTGAAAAGAAGTACCAAGTCGTCAGTAAAAAAAAAAAAAAAAAAAAAGGTTAGGAAGGATTGCTCATGAAAGAAGTAAAAACGCTTCACCTGGACAAGCCTGTGGACATGGCCACCAGCAACCGTATTAAAAGGGACCCCAGAAAGAGCTTTCAGGTCGTCAGCCGTGATGATGCTGTGGGCCCTTTCAACTGCCAACCTCTCATCCCCCCAAATTGTCGAGTGACGAGAATCCCCTTTTTCCTTCTCCTTCTCCGTCAGGCGTGGCCTCTTAGAGACAGGCATAGGAAGCTCCTCCACCGAAGTAGACGGAGAAGCAGTCCTCGTTGTCTCAGTCCCAGAGACCAAAAGGAGTGACGGAGGCTGGCGGGGTGGCAGATGGACCCCTTCCGGTCACACGCACAGTCTTTCGCTCAATATTTGACAAGGGCTTGTCCTTCTTTGCCCTTATCTTCACGTACATGTCTTTATTAAATTTTGACGTCATTTCTGTCAATAGAAGAACATTAGTCGCAAATTTTAAAAAAAAAAAAAAAAAAAAAAAAGACTGATACTGACGAAGCTGGAACTTACTTTTTTTTTCCTTCTATATCAAGGTTCCGCAGGACGAAGGCAGAAGGATCAGGCCCGAGGCAGTAAAACGAAAGAGTCCTGGGATCAACGAGATCGTCCCAACTCTCGATTATTTGCGCGTACTCAATAGCCTTCTGTACCCGCTCTCTGTACCTACTCTTAAGCTTTGGTCGTCTCTTGACTAAAAAAAAAAAAAAAGAGTTTAGCAGCCATAGTTGTAAGCACAACAGAATTCAAGAGACAAAGAAGAAATATTGACGTACCTAAAGTCGGGGTTTCCCACCGACGACGTAACCTTGGGAGATCACCCTACAACTCGCCCGAGGGTGTCTCAAAATCGTCCCTAAACACAAAGAAGAACCTGAACTTCCAGTACCTAAAAGAGGACGGCAACCCCTTGACGATCTTAGTCCTTCTTTCCCAGGGCACCAGCTCGTAGTACCCATTCTCTTTAGAGGCTTTCAGACGGTAAAGGTAAACAAGCTCGTCAACCCTGAGCATGTCCTCGTCATTAGCAGCCAACCAAATCCCCATACAACTTACCAGAATCCTCCACGAGTTAGGCATGAGCTGCCCGGGAGCGATACCAAAACGGTCCAAAAGCTCCATGAGGAAAGGATGGACCGGGAACCTCAACCCACAGACGAAGGTAGATTCGTAGAAACATACCTCCCGGGGGAAGAAGTGGCAGGCCCGATCCCCCTCACCAGGCAGACGAACCCTAACCCGATTTGGGAATTGAAATCTATCCCTAAATCTACCCAATGTATCCGCGTCCAACCCATACTCCTCCTCCAGGGCATAAAAAGCCCTAACCTCCCGGGGATTGGAAAGGGTTGTATCCTCTTCCACTGGGTTACCACTAGACGATAACCCAGTCTCGAGCTCACTAGACCTGATTTCTGACATTGTCCTACCCTCTTTTACTAAATTCTCAAACCAATCGACTGATTGACGTAGCAGAGGCAACAAATCAGCCACTACAACAACCAAACTGCTACCCTCGTGAATGAAATTTTCGAGATATGGAAAGTTTCCTAACGCCCCCCCTAGTCAAGCAAAAAGAAACGAAACCGAAGGGCAGCCTAATCTAACCTCAGAACTATTGAACATAGAAAACTAGAAAACACAAAAAGTAAGGAAAATCTAGATACCCCAAGGCCAAAAGGAAGCCAAACAAAAGAAAGAAAAACAGCAAGGAAAGAAAAAATGGAAAATTAGAAAATTGCTACAATGTGTATAGGCAAAATAAAAGGAAGCAGAAAGAAGAACTTACCTTGAATAAAGAAAACTGCTGCACTGCACACCAGTCGGAGGAGAAATCGCAAAAAGAAAGGGTGAAGGAGAAGAGGGTCAGAGTAATGATTGAAAGATTTTTTGAAAAAGTAAGGGAAAAATAGGAAGAGGGAAGGTTTTAAAACCAAGGATTGGGAAGCTAAAAAACTAGCGGGAAAATCAATAAGACCCATCATATGGAGCATTAACTCCCCCAATCAAAATATGCCACGTAGGCCACAACCCAAAAGGCACCGCCGCAATGCATTTAATACAGCTCAAGAACCCAACCGCTTACAATTCCAAAGCTTTTCACCTTCCCTGGTCAACACGACATGTCATGACGACCACGGAATCCGGGGGCAATTGATGGGACTGACGAAATCAAGCATAGACGAGGAAAACTGGTCCGACGAGACGGATTTACACTGACGAGTTACCAGTTCACTGACGAGGCTTAAACACCTCATTCAATGCCGCCAATAAACGCCCTGGACGGTTACAAAACCAGTTGTACAGACCGTTGGGATAAAATTAAAAGTAACATGATGAGGCCAGAAAACATTACTCAGAGGGGTGTTAAGAACCACCTTAATTGCCCAACGGCTAGAGGTTACAACAACATATATAAAGCCCCCGTGGCCAAGAATAAGGTATGTGCACATTGAGATAGTTACTGTAAAATTTATCTGATACACTATATTGCTCTTTCTTAAATAACTTTCGATACTGACTTTGGCATCGGAGACGTTGTGGCAAGTACCACACCGGTAACCACACTCGAGGGTCATACTTGCAGGAGGCCGGAGATCATTTCTGTCTATATACATTGGCTGGCGAATTCACACTTCATCAGTTGTATTTAATTTAAACTATAAAATGAATCAATTTTAAATAGAGAATTTTCTTTCCCCGGCTGACCACAATGAGATACAATGGCGAAGATGGGTTGAAAACAAAGCAAGTAAAGAAGACAAAAGGCATGACATTGGAAGCTGAGCGTGGTAAGCCCCAGAATTGGTTACTATGGGCCTATGGCTTTTCTCAAATTTCCAAAAGAAAAAACATTAAAGTGTCTAACTACACATATTAAATCAAATTAAACTATAATGGGTCTCGTGGCACAATGGTACTATCTAGCATTGAGAATAACTTAAATTTGAATCCCTTCTTCTACTTGGTAAAAAAAAAATCAAATTAAACTGCAAAGGAGAAAAAGAAGAAGTGGATTGTTAGTTACACTACTACAGAGCCAAGATTTCAATGTGAAAGCAAGTTCTCCTTGTTTATGATATCAATCACATTGTCATCTTCATCTCCTACTCGATTTTGCTCCATTCGGCTTGATTTTTTGCTCTCAACCCCATTCTTGGAGGGTGATTTTGATACTCGAAATGCACTCTTTAAACCCTTCATCAATCTCTGTCGAATATTCTTTGTTATTCTTGGAGTCTCATTAGTACACGACCCCTCCAATCTAATCTAACCTCAGAACTATTGAACATAGAAAACTAGAAAACACAAAAAGTAAGGAAAATCTGGATACCCCAAGGCCAAAAGGAAGCCAAACAAAAGAAAGAAAAACAGCAAGGAAAGAAAAAATGGAAAATTAGAAAATTGCTACAATGTGTATAGGCAAAATAAAAGGAAGCAGAAGGAAGAACTTACCTTGAATAAAGAAAACTGCTGCACTGCACACCAGTCGGAGGACAAATCGCAGAAAGAAAAGGTGAAGAAGAAGAGGGTCAGAGCAATGATTGAAAGATTTTTTGAAAAAGTAAGGGAAAAATAGGAAGAGGGGAGGTTTTAAAACCAAGGATTGGGAAGCTAAAAAACCAGCGGGAAAATCAATAAGACCCATTATATAGAGCATTAACTCCCCCAATCAAAATATGCCACGTAGGCCACAACCCAAAAGGCACCGCCGCAATGCATTTAATACGGCTCAAGAACCCAACCACTTACAATTCCAAAGCTTTTCACCTTCCCTGGTCAACACAACATGTCATGACGACCACGAAATCCGGGGGCAATTGATGGGACTGACGAAATCAAGCATAGACGAGGAAAACTGGTCCGACGAGATGGATTTACACTGACGAGTTACCAGTTCACTGACGAGGCTTAAACACCTCATTCAATGCCGCCAATAAACGCCCTGGACGGTTACAAAACCAGTTGTACAGACCGTTGGGATAAAATTAAAAGCAACATGATGAGGCCAGAAAACGTTACTCAGAGGGGTGTTAAGAACCACCTTAATTGCCCAACGACTAGAGATTACAACAACATATATAAAGCCCCCACATGGCTAAGAATAAGGTATGTGCACATTGAGATAGTTACTGTAAAAATTTTCTGATACACTATATTGCTCTGTCTTAAATAACTTCCGATACTGACTTTGGCATCGGAGACGTTGTGGCAGGCACCACACCGGTGACCACACTCGAGAGTACATACTTGCAGGAGGCTGGAGATCATTTCTGTCTATATACATTGGCTGACGAATTCATACTTCATCAGTTGTATTTAATTTAAATTATAAAATGAATCAATTTTAAATAGAGAATTTTCTTTCCCCGGCTGACCACAATGAGATACAATGGCGAAGATGGGTTGAAAACAAAGCAAGTAAAGAAGACAAAAGGCATGACATTGGAAGCTGAGCATGGTAAGCCCCAGAATTGGTTACTATGGGCCTATGGCTTTTCTCAAATTTCCAAAAGAAAAAACATTAAAGTGTCTAACTACACATATTAAATCAAATTAAACTATAATGGGTCTCGTGGCACAATGGTACTATCTAGCATTGAGAATAACTTAAATTTGAATCCCTTCTTCTACTTGGTAAAAAAAAAAATTCAAATTAAACTGCAAAGGAGAAAAAGAAGAAGTGGATTGCTAGTTACACTACTACAGAGCCAAGATTTCAATGTGAAAGCAAGTTCTCCTTGTTTATGATATCAATCACATTGTCATCTTCATCTCCTACTCGATTTTGCTCCATTTGGCTTGATTTTTTGCTCTCAACCCCATTCTTGGAGGGTGATTTTGATACTCGAAATGCACTCTTTAAACCCTTCATCAATCTCTGTCGAATATTCTTTGTTATTCTTGGAGTCTCATTAGTACACGACCCCTCCAAGCCTAAGGACGAAGACCCTCCTTCTAATTTTTCTCCTCTTGCATAAAACCGGAAGCTCCCCGAAGAAGCCGATCCTATGTCACCTCTTTCTATCTTATTCTCTAAACTACAGTTATGGAAACTCGCAGACCGAGCTGACACCATTATGCTTCTCTGCTGTTTCTCAGACTCATCCAACAGCTTCTTCATGACATTTAGTTCTTTCTCTAGGCTTTGGATGCGCGAGCTTGTGGCGTCCATTGCGGCTTTGAGATGAGCTGATTGGTGTAGAGCTGCCTCACGTTGAAGTATAGCGCCTAGGGTTACAGGGTCTTTGCATTGTTGCCTGCGAGGTTGGCTGCTTTCTACAGGGACAGTGAAAATGGAGCGGCGAGTGTTGAGTTGCTCCATCAACATGGCTCGAACTATGAATCTTAATGGCATTGTAGGGTTTTGCACTGCCTCTAAGAGGAGTTGAGGTGAAAGGCTGTTACAATCAATAGAACTACATATATGGGTTTTCTGCTCCTCCGTTATCTTGCCACTGTATGCCTGGTGTATAATTAAGAAAGAATTCAAAATTATACAACTACATAACAAAGAAAAGAAGGTTACAAATTAATATATTAATATATAGAGTCTGATTAATTAGGCATTTTGGGAGATTTAAAAGAACATTTTTAAAACTTAAAATTCTATTTTGCAACCATAACATCTCTCAGTTTTTGTTACAAACTCTTATGTTAAACTCAAAATACAATTTTTCAACAACTGATACCCATAATATAGTAAAATGAATTGAAGGAAAAAAAATTGTACAATATAGTCATTGAGTTGTTTCGCATCAAAGAATATGGAATATACACCCTAATATTTTTTTTTTCTTTTTTGTTTGGCTACCATTTCAAATAAAGATGATCATTTCAAGAAGTTTGAAAGAGCGCGCCTACACACACACATATATATATATATATTTTACCACTTATAAATCCTAGAAGGTGATAATTTTCCTTTTGATTTAGGACCAGGATTTTCATATTAAAAGAAATGGATCGTATTCATTTCAAAGTCATTACTTGGTTTTCATTAATAAAAGAGTCTATATTATCATGATTCATGTCTCTTAAAATTTCATTACACCAATTTAAGAACAGTATTCTATCTTTTAATCAAAAAAAAAAAAAAAATTAAGAAGAGTAAATAACTTTAAATGATATATATTACCAAACCTATTAGTTTTATAAAAATTAAATCTTGATATTAAATGGACAATAATCTGTCCGTTTGTTTTTGAAATCAATGAAATGGAGAGAGATCTAAGTCCCGATTAATTGTCTAAATTAAGCCACAAAGTTACTCCAAAAAAAAAAAAAAAAAAAAAATGTGATGCTCCAATAACTAACCTTGAAATAAAGATCAACGGTCCTATAAAGAACATCGTGGGACGTTAACCGACGGTGCATGGACTCGGCGACTATTTGAAAATCCTCGGGAGCCATTGCAATGACGTCATCAAAACAAGCAACTTTGCCGTCACCGTCATCCACCGAACTCAACGCTTCAACGCATCTGCTCACTAGATACGCCGTCGTTTCGGCCTCGGGTAGCAGAGACAGGCACGAACGGAAAACAATGGACGCGTACTCTCTGTTAACGGTGATAATTCGACGGAAATAGTTTTCCGTTATCTGCAACAGGTTCTCCTCGCCTTCGCCGTTAAGCTCCGTCATCTCTAGTAACTCTGCAGCCGTTCTGAGAGCCGCGACGTTGAACGGCGTTATGACGATGTGGGTCCCGTAGCAGAAATCGGCTACAAGAGAGAACGTTTCGGCCGTTATGTTCAACGGTGGAGAGAGTGACAACTCCGAGATTTCCGTCATTTCGAATTCCCGCTTTAAATATGAGCTTCTTGATGTCAGGGCATCCTAGGACCAAAAATGAGAGACACATTGATACATGGTAAGTGACCACTGAACACTGTTTTTTCTGTTTTCACTTCACATTAATTGCAAGAGTCCCTCGTTAGGAGCAGTTAATTATTTTTTATTTTTACACTGAATTTAGGTGAATAAAATTATTTTCATTGTGTTATTTTGGTTAAAGTGTAAGTTCAATAAAATAAAAATAAAAAGAGTTAAAAGCTTGTGTTTAGTCAGTGTAATGAATATATTAAAATTTGGATAACTGTCTCTCAACATATATATTATATGGTATCAGTGCATTGAACACATTAATATTTTATCCAAATTTTGATGTGTATTGCACTAAATACAAGCCGTGTTCATAATAAGTACATTGTTATCATTTGTCTTGTGCAATTACACTAAAATCCTCTGATGAGCAGTTACCTTTCTTCTATATCAAAGCACATTTGCCATCAAATTTTTAATTCGTGGCAAAACGGATTACTATCTTTAAAGACATTCTTATGTCACTTCATTATCTTGTAATAATTCATAAGTAACGTATGCCCTTGTCTAAAGTTATCACACTGTTTTTTCTTTTTTAATAACTTCAGTTCTTTTCTATTTTCAATGAAAAAAAAAATTAGGAGTAATTTACTGCGCACGGGCCCAAAAAATTCTACGTTGTTGAGAGGTATTTCCTACCCACTTGTAGACAAATTTGTTTATTTCTTATGGCCCACCAAACAAGGCAGTATCTCTTGTGTTTGTTCTATAGGACCGGCAAATCCACAAAAAAGAGAAGATAATTACTACGACCAAACACCCCCACATTCTCCCCCCCTCCCCGCCGCCCCCTCCTCTTCTTCTTTTTTCTTTTTTTTTTTTCTAAGCCAATTGAGGAAATTAAAAAAAAAATTTGATATGACCTAATTGCTTTCTGCATTCCCAAATGTAATTTGCTCACCCTGGCAAAACCTCATGTACATTTTGTCAAATAAGAAATTAATCAAACTAATATACTTGTTGAACTAATTTTTTATAACCTTCACCATATATTTACTCAGATTTTTTTTGAACATTTCTTCATCATCCATTGTCGGTTGTCACCCATATTCAGTATCCCCAAGCTTAGTCTAGTCTCATTTACATTTTCAAAGTGATAATATAACCCAGGATCACCATCCCTTTTAAAAATAACATCTTAAAAAAAACTTCATAAGCCATATCAATTCAACAAGAATGGTAGATCAAGCAACACATAAGAGAGTGATGAATCAACTAACCTTGTGCAGATGAAAATACCTTCCATGAACACATATCAAGATGTCTGTCTTCTGCCTCCTTGCCAAAGACCTAATATTTAACATAATTCATTAGAATATCAAGTAGTTGAGATTTTCTGGAACATTGAAATTGATATGACAATATACCCAAAACAATATAATATATATATATATATATATATAGGAAAAGAAGGGAAAACATTTTACCATGCTGCTACTCTAGTATGCAGAGGTGTGGGAGGAGAGACATGGTTGGGGAAAGAGAAGGGGAGGCAGAGGAGAAATCATATTCTTTTTCTTCATATATGGTATCTACCACACCTAGATTTCTCCAAGCTTTCATTGCCATCTTAGCTTCTCTTCCTTGACACACAGACAGAGAGAAGTATTCTAAAATACTATTTTGAAATGTTGTTGTTGTTATTACCACTAGGGTTCTAGGAAGGTGAGAAATTCCCTGCTTGCTTATAAATTGGTGGGATATTAATGGTATGCATGTGATGACTCATAAATGCTAGCCTTAACTCCTCCATTAATAACCTTTCTTTTTTCAATTTTTTTTCTTTTTTTAATTTTTTGAGTGAAATTCTCTTGGTTAAAGTGATTTGGAAAATTAGGTTGGGACTTGCAAATTTTTAATCGCTTGTTAGGAAATCTTCAGACCTCAAAACATGACTTGACCGTTTATGATCTGTTTTACTTTTTTCATTAATGTACAATTTTTTTATTAAAAAAAAAAATCTATATTTTTTTAGGTATGGCTATATTTTTGTGTAACTTATTTTTTTAAAATAAATAAAAATAAAAGTAAGTTCATTCGAATACACTGTTACTTAAAAGTTAAAACAATGGTCATGTGTTTACTTTTTAATAATTGATGATGGTGCTCAATTTAGGTTCTCAAAACTTACCGTCAAAAAAAAAGGGATAGAAAGCATAGTGCACTACATGGTATAGGAAATACCTTTCTTACAAAACAGTGGTGATTGCCTTTCACATTTCTTGCAAAAGAAAAAAGATAAGCCCATTCTGGCATCCCTTATTTGGCGACATAGTGTAGGAAAAGCCTCCTTTATAATCCCACTAATTTTTTGGCAGAAATTTGGGCAGCTCAATCGACAAATCATATATTTTAGTTTATATCAAGGTTTATTCTCAAAAAAAATAAATAAATGTTTATATCAAAGTCAAGCATAATTAAATTTTAATTTGAATTCAAATTATTTTTTAATTATTGTATAATTTTGCATTTTATATCAATTTAAACGATTACATTGCTTCACTCTCCTAAAAAAAAAATCAAAAGTACAAGTTACAACCTAATAATAATATTATTATTATAAATTATTTGTCACATACTCATGTCGAGTTGAACCTTAAGTAAGGAAATAATTTACACTTTATAAACTAATTTACCAACTGAACTAACTTGAATAAATATTGATTATAAATTGATTATAAATAATAAATAATAAAATTGTAAATCTAAGCGGGTCCCTGAAATTGTGGGCAAGTGAGACTCTAATAAATTCGTGTTAAAAAAAAAAACTAGCCCAATATATTTATTTGGGCCTGAGCAGCCCAATATATTTTCTTTTTTTGGAAATAAAAGTTAAAAAACCCAATAGTTTTAAGAAATGGGCTAGACCCAGAACCATAAAAACCCTAATTAAGCCCCCCACAAAACCCTACCTCATACAATCCTCTGAAAACGCCGTCGTTTCCACCCATTATCATTTCCTTATAAAATCCTCAGAAACCCTAATCTCTTCCACTCTCCCCTTTGGTTGCCGTCACTTCCATCAGCTAGGGTTTCCCTCACACAGAGAGAGAGAGAGAGAGCGAAAATGAAGTACAACCCAAGAGTAACGAGCTCACGGCGCAAGAACCGTAAGGCCCACTTCACAGCTCCGTCGAGCGTGAGGCGCGTGCTGATGAGCGCGCCTCTGTCAAACGACCTGAGGAGCAAGCACAACGTGAGGTCCATGCCGGTGAGGAAAGACGACGAGGTCCAGGTCGTGCGCGGGACCTACAAGGGCCGCGAGGGCAAGGTTGTCCAGGTGTACCGTCGCAAATGGGTCATCCACATCGAGCGGATCACCCGCGAGAAGGTCAACGGGTCGACGGTCAACGTCGGAATCAACCCCTCCAAGGTTGTCATCACCAAGCTCCGCCTCGACAAGGACCGTAAGTCTCTTCTCGACCGCAAGGCTAAGGGTCGCGCCGCCGCCGACAAGGAAAAGGGTACCAAGTTCACGGCCGAGGATGTCATGCAGAACGTTGATTAAAATTAAGGTTTTGGTTATGGGATTATTATAGATCTGTTTTTTTGTTGAGTAATAGTGTTTTTTTTTTAATTAGGTTGTTTTGTCTGCGGTGGTACTAAGAGAACGCTTATCTTGGTTTAATGTTTTATGGATTTTGAGGGTCTTATGTGTTGTGTCTGGCTCTTAAAGACCATGGATTTTGTTTAATCAATGCGTTTATTCTGAATATTCTGGTTATAATTCTCATTTGGGTTACTTAATATTGGATCGTGTGGTTTTTTTGTTTTTATTTAATGTTAATATTAAAGATGTAGTTGGTTTTTTAAGTTAATAATGTGATGAATGTTGTAATTTTATTGGGGTTATTAATGTGCATTGGAATTTCATAGGGTTTATATAAATGTTTACTGTGTTTCCAATGCCTTTTTGTTTGTTTGTGTTGGTGATGTCTGAAAGAATTTAGAGTTTTAACTAAAAAATTTATGGTGACAAGTGGGTCTTGAAAATCTGAATTTAGTTTTGTATTTGATAGTTTTCTGGTGGTGACAATAACTTGGATAAATTTCTTGTTTTGTTTTTATTAGTTTAGAACTCATGTAGTGGAGCTCAAGTTTTCATCTTCATAGCCTGTGTTTAGTTCTGAATGATTGTGGGAAATGCGATTGAAGTAATGCTAAGCTGATTATGGTAAGCAGTGTTAAAAAGATTGAAAGAATGTAAGCTAGGCATATATATTATTGTTAATAAGGTGTTCTGTTTTGTGGATAAATTTATCAAAAATTTTTTTAATGATCACATATTGGCACTCATGGTGTCTTAGTGGGAGTGGAAGAATTTTTATAATTATATAGCATTTGCTTTTGGGAGGTGAATTGTTATGCAAAAACACATCAGGGCTATGGTGCACAGTGACATTGGTATGGTTTAGGTCTTTATGCTATTGCATGGTTAAGACTTTATGTGCAGACTGCTGAGATTTTCATTAGGTGCACATTGACGTTTGGGAGTTCATTTTGGTTGTGGAGAGGTAGGTTGTGAGGTTGAGCTTCTCTTGATCTACTTAAAGTTTTGGTGGTAGCTTTTCTATCAATGTTTGTTAAGATGTGAAGTTGGTAGATGTGAGATTTAGCTAGAAGAATGAAGGGGTTTATTAAACACAAGTATCTTGGCTTTGCATGGGGTTGATGAAATTGCACTGTCTTTAAGCTTTTGTACCCTATGGCTTGATGCGGGCTCTTTGAGTTTGGGAAACTTGTGGTGTCTTAGGAGTTAATTGCTTTTGCATTTCAAGATTTCGGTGTTTTTGGTGTTCGTACTTATTAAAGGTAGTTTGTGATGATGATTTAAGTATTTAACCATTCCTGATAAAATAAAAAGTACATCATGGTTGTGATTTGTTTATGGTCTCTGTTTGCAAATCTAATAGCCCTCTCGGCATGTTTTCATCAATTGATCTCCCACTGGTAATAGTATGTTGATATGTTCCCCTTCGTGTCAAAGGGAAAATAGATGTATATTTTACTTGAAAGTTGAAACATTTCAAGGTTGCCAACTTCAGCGATTGATAACCATGTCTTGTTTTGATTGCTCGTTTGATAAAACACGTGTAAACATCTACGAGGTCAGTTTTTTAGATTTGATAGCTTGAGCTATGGAATATTTTCAAAATGATTTGAGCTGTAGGTCTCGTTACTTTGCCACGACTGAATTTGGCATGGAACCCCTCTGTATTTTCCAAAATGTCACAGTTTTAGTATAGAATAAATGGTTTCAGTGCCTGCTGTGATAATTTACTTATATCAAATGCGAGTAAGCCGATGTTTTACTAGGCACGTATTTTTGAAAGAGATCCAAATGTGATTTCTTATTTTTTAGTCTTTGACGCCCCCATCGAGTATTCTCATGCTATATTTCCTATTCCACTCATGCTATATTTCCTATTCCCAAATTGTCTAACGTTCGAGAAATTTTAGAGTTCTCTGGTCTTTGACGCCCCCATCGAGTATTCTCATGCTATATTTCCTACTTCCAAATTGCCTAACGTCCGAGAAATTTTAGAGTTCTCTGTGGGCCACGTTACTTGTCTATTATTTTACTAAAAAATTTTCAATATTGCTGAGTCAGAATTTAATTTTTATTTTTTTTAAAAAAAATTAACTAATAATTTTAAACAAAATGCAGTATTTTAGTGAAATTGTGGACAACATCACTTGTCTAGTCTATCATATAGATCTTATAATTTCTCATCAGAAAAAGTTTTTAAGAGTGCACCTCTTACGCACATCTAAATAGCTTTAGTAACTTAAAACTCTTATTGTTTAAGTAGAAAATTGTAGAAAGTATTTTCCCGAAAAAATTACTGTTTTCCTTTGGTTGAATCTAAAAATTACCCAAAAACACTTTGTTGTTTGGCTAGCGTGTAAAATCATTGATATTTTATATAAGCATGGGGGTTGGGGTGGTGGTGGCGAAGTTAGTGGATGTGTAAAATATAGTGTGGTGGCAATGGTGGTGGTGTAACGATCGAGGTAATAGTGGAGCTGGTGATTGTGGTGAACCAGTGATGCCTCACAAAGGAACGGAAGGATAAATGGCAAAAGGGAATAACAAAACATTTTCAACTTCTAAAAAGGCAAAGGCGTTGCCTCTTTTGTCTTGTTTTCTGTTTTTGAAACAAATGGAATGCAAATTTTCCGTAGCATGCTTCGCTGCATTTGATGGTTCCATTACATACACACAATCGCTCACCCAATCGCTTGTTCAGGTTGTTTTATGGTTGATTCACGAGTAACGTTCCGAAGCCTTTTGATCCGAAGCCTTTTGGAAGGATTACCTAGTTTATTAGACTAAGAGCTCAGCATTTTGAGACATGTCAGTCGTTTCTCAAACTTGGATTAGGCTCCTATTTACTAAATCATAGAGATACCTCCTGGCGACGTCTTCTGAGGCCAGTCCTAAGCCCGCACAAATCAGATCACCATAGCAAAAATGTTAGATTATCATCAAGTCGTATACAACCAGCATAAGGACTATAGAAAAAAGTATAGACAGATTCATCAACACAATGCAGGAAAACATGTTCTTCAAAACCAGGACTCCAATATACCATATAGCACTATCACCACTTTGCGACCCCCCAGATCGGGGAGAAAATGACCGATGCTCAAAACATTTCTGGAAAGTGACCCTCAAAAAGCATATGAATTACGTAGAACTCCTGATTTAAGGACTAACAAATATAAGATGTGCAAACGTCAAAATGCCTACAACGGGAAAGCATAAAAAGATTAAAAAAAAAATAATTTGAAACAGATGACAATGGTAGACCTCAAGTATCAAAACAATTGATCCAAAGTCTGCGAATCTGAATCAAGTACATCTGTGGAACTCATTATTATGCGCTCCAATTCATGCGCCACCGAAAAAATTGAATAGAAGTTGTAAATTCCAATGTTGTATCATCCAACAGCAATAAACCCTTCAGGGCCTAAGAGCAATGGCCAATCCAAAATTGGGATTTTTGTCCAAGGCCTTGGTGTCAACCTCCCCAGAGACTGTCAGCACAGACTTGGGTATGACCTCATGCTGCAGGAGAGCCCCTAGCTTCCCATGGTTGTTGAGCTTTGCTTTCACCACTGTCAGGCTATCAATCGCATATGACCCTCCAACTGTGAAAGTGTTCTCATTAGTAGAGAACTTTCTAGTGATCTCTCCAACAGCAGCACTCTTCTTAAACTCATCCAAGTGATGCACATATGATGCTTTTATACTGTCCCCCTTGTCGCCCCTGAGAGAGAGAGAGAGAGAGAGAGGGCAACTAAGTACTATAATGAATAAATTCCTAAAGTTCAATATAATTAAGATAACATTGAATCAAAAAAGTTGTCAGTGCATAAGAGTATCGAATCTTACAAGATTATTGAAGCAGATGATTCTGGTTTTGCCACACTAAGGCCAGCAGTGTACTTCGTAAAATTACCAGTTGTAGTATCATAACCCGCCTCTGCACCAAAAGCAATGCTTGGGGTACCAATGGTGGCTGAAACATCAATGGCAGGGGATTGGTTCAAAGCAACGGCTGTTGTCAAGGTAGCATGGTCATGAAAGTATTGCACCTCCAACTGCCAGAGGAAAAAAAATTGAGTAAAAATACAGATATTAAGGCAACAATGATCATTTTGAGAGTTTTCCAGCATAAAAGAAGCCAAACTTTGTACCTTGCCAGAGTTATAATCAGGCACTTTAAATGAAGCAATTGTCTTTGTGGATGGGAGGATTTCAGTGAATGTAATGGTTGTTGAGATCTGCCAAAAAAAAGAATGAACAACGCAAGATTCTTAACTAACCACGTAAATTTACTGTTCTAACATTTTCAAACAACAAAGCAACCCACATTAGATTCTGTATCAACTTTGACATCAAAAATTGCGTTCTTGTACTTGTACTGTGCTGCCACATCCCCAGTTGAGAATCCTCCTTTCTTCACTGCTGTTGATGTAAGTGCCTGGAAAAGAGAAAGAAAAGAATAAACAAAAAAGAACAGTTGATATTGTTTCTCCCCAATGATAAATAAATTCACAAATCACAAGACAAGCAGTCCTCATAGAAGGAATAACTATGGCATCAACACCAATCAACATTCCCAAATCAAGCATGACAGGTACCCAGAAATTTAAATTTATCTGTTAATGATTGGAGGTGCATTCACAGAATTAGCTGCTTAAGATACTAACAGGTCAACCTGCATAATGTCACAGAAGCATAGGACTGCTAGGCCAATGAGCTCAGTTCATATCACTCTTCCTCCTCCATTCATATGGGATGGAGAGCACGGTCATAGGTACAAGACCCATGGGGTGACCAAGCACTTTACCAATTAAAAAAAGAAAAGAGAAACGTAGGATTCCTAGCCTAGCGGCTGCCCTTTAAAGACATAGAGGAGCTTTTAGTAAGACAAAAACAAACAATGTATTCAGATATGTGCATATTAAAAAAATAGGTTTACTATCCAAGTGTAAATCAACCCCTCCCCCAAATAAAAAAGAAGAGAGGGAAAAAAAAGAGCTTCTGGGCTCCATACTATACTATCAAAACTCTTGCAGAAATAATTTAGCAGTGTGCTTTTTTGTGGGGAGGGGGTGATGCAGGAGAATTTGAGCCCAACAAAGAAAAAAGGCCCCTTTGTCCATTGCCTTCTATTTATATAAGCATTTCAAAAGATAATGTGACTAGCATGTGACTTTTAATTATGTTAGATGATTAAGATTTAATTGTTGTTATATGTAAGGCAAAGGTCTAGGATTCTAGGGTTATTAAAGGCTATTATAAACAGCCCCTTATGAGTTATTGAGCCTAGAAATTGATATTTGATTGTTCCTACTCCAATCCTATTATCTTTTTCTTTGCTTTAAATCTTATTTGTTGTTGAAATTTCTTCTTAAACCCGTTTCTTACACTAGATCTAATGGCCAATTTCCTGCCAACTCCCCTCTACTCTCCCTCCATCCAAACTGGCTATAAGTTCTCCTCAACGCACAAGGGGGTGTTAAAAGAAATAGCAGTACAGTTGAAATACCTTGCTATAGATAACAGCAGCCTAAAATAATAACAAATTACCAAAACAACTCAAGCCAAGTGAACTTAATTAATTTCGAACTTTTTTAATACATGGACAGCTCTAAACTTAAATTAAAAATATTAAATCAGACTCGATGAAGGTTCGTGAAGCAGTCAGGCACAAACTCACTGTAAGGTACCATTCACACACTACTTAAAAGGTGATCAATAAGCAATCCATAAGTCACACTACAATAGTAAATGATAATACCCCAAATCTATTTGAAAACGACATTCTTTTAATCTCCGTTGGCACCAAACAACATCCCGTTCCACCATTCTATGCTAGCTCCACATTTTAAGTTAAAACATCGACAAAAAGATCTAGCTCAAAGAGCACCTACTTTTCTTGTAAGAACTAGACAGAGAGTGACTTCAATACAAACTGAGTGTCCATGTAACTTTACAAATCAAAGAAGAAAAATCCTAGGCCAAGGGGCATTTTGATAATTCGATAGTTACAATGGGGGAAGGGGATTTGAATCCTGGATGTCTCCATTGGAAACACCAGCAGGTGCTAGTTGAGCTACAACTACAAGGCTCTGGGCGTGCTAGGCTAAAGGGCTTAAAATGAACAATATCTGAGGCGCTGAATCAAAATCCCACCAATAAACAACTTTACAAACCTAAAAATATATCAATCGAATGCCGTATTCTAAATTCGAAGGTAACAATTTGCAAAATGTTCATTAACCCAGCAAACGTTGACAAATTTAAAAATTAAAAAAAAAAAAAAAAAAAAAAAAAATTGTCCATTGCCTTCTATTTATATAAGCATTTCAAAAGATAATGTGACTAGCATGTGACTTTTAATGATGTTAGATGATTAAGATTTAATTGTTGTTATATGTAAGGCAAAGGTCTAGGATTCTAGCCTTCTAGGTTATTAAAGGCTATTATAAACAGCCTCTTATGAGTCATTGAGCCTAGAAATTGATATTTGATTGTTCCTACTCCAATCCTATTATCTTTTTCTTTGCTTTAAATCTTATTTGTTGTTGAAATTTCTTCTTAAACCCTTTCTTACACTAGATCTAATGGCAATTTCCTGCCAACTCCCCTCTACTCTCCCTCCATCCAAACTGCTATAAGTTCTCCTCAACGCACAAGGGGGTGTTAAAAGAAATAGCAGTACAGTTGAAATACCTTGCTATAGATAACAGCAGCCTAAAATAATAACAAATTACCAAAACAACTCAACCCAAGTGAACTTAATTAATTTCGAACTTTTTTAATACATGGACAGCTCTAAACTTAAATTAAAAATATTAAATCAGACTCGATGAAGGTTGTGAAGCAGTCAGGCACAAACTCACTGTAAGGTACCATTCACACACTACTTAAAAGGTGATCAATAAGCAATCCATAAGTCACACTACAATAGTAAATGATAATACCCCAAATCTATTTGAAAACGACATTCTTTTAATCTCCGTTGGCACCAAACAACATCCCGTTCCCCATTCTATGCTAGCTCCACATTTTAAGTTAAAACATCGACAAAAAGACTAGCTCAAAGAGCACCTACTTTTCTTGTAAGAACTAGACAGAGAGTGACTTCAATACAAACTGAGTGTCCATGTAACTTTACAAATCAAAGAAGAAAATCCTAGGCCAAGGGGCATTTTGATAATTCGATAGTTACAATGGGGGAAGGGGATTTGAATCCTGGATGTCTCCATTGGAAACACCAGCAGTTGAGCTACAACTACAAGGCTCTGGGCGTGCTAGGCTAAAGGGCTTAAAATGAACAATATCTGAGGCGCTGAATCAAAATCCCACCAATAAACAACTTTACAAACCTAAAAATATATCAATGGAATGCCGTATTCTAAATTCGAAGGTATCAATTTGCAAAATGTTCATTAACTCAGCAAACGTTGACAAATTTAAAAACAAAAAAAAAAAAAACAAAAAAAAAAAAAAAAATAAAAAAA